>NC_034613.1:106362368-106367261 GCF_900095145.1 Mus pahari | reverse complement strand
TGAGATTCTCTCTTCCATCTCTTGTATTCTGTTGCTGATGCTCACATCTATGGTTCCTGATTTCTTTCCTAGGATTTCTAATTCCAGTGTTGTCTCCCTTTGGATTTTCTTTATAATTTCTATTTCCCTTTTTAGATCTTGGATTGTTTTGTTCAATTCCATCACCTGTTTGGTTGTGTTTTCCTATAAGTATTTATGGGATTTTTGTATTTCCTTTTTAAGGACAACTACCTGTTTAGCAGTGTTTTTCTGTAATTCTTTGAGGAATTTTTTTTTTTTNTTTGTTTCCTCTTTAAGGACTTCTACCTCTTTAACAGTGTTCTCCCATATTTCTGTAAGTGAATTATTTGTGCCCTTCTTGAAATCCTCTCTCATCATCATGAGGTATGATTTTAAAACTGAATCTTGCTTTTTGGGTGTGTTGGGGTATCCAGGACTCATTGTGTTGGGTGTACTGGGTTCTGATGATGCTGAATGGTCTTGGTTTCTGCTAGTAAGATTCTTATGTTTGCCTTTCGCCTTCTGGTAATACCTGGTGTTAGATGTTCTAGCTGTCTCTGGCTGGAGCTTGTTCCTCCTTTGATTCTGTTAGCCTCTTTCAATACTCCTGGGAGTCCAACTCTCACCTGAGTCTCAGTGTTTAGAGTACTCTCTGCAGGCAAGCTCACCTCTTGCAGGGAATGTGCATAGAGGACTGGAGCTAAGATCCACCTCCTGACTGAAGATGAAGGCCCAAAGTTACCCTGTATTTGAAGCTCTGTTGCTTCTGTGGCCCATGTGCTCTTCTGGGAGGACTGGTCTCTGTGAAACCCTGGATACAAGATGGTGCTTTCTCCTGTATTCAGGGGTCAGAGCCCTCCTTGGATGCTGACTCTCCTCTGACAGAAAATGTGCCCAGAAGACTGGACCTCAGCACTGTCTCCTGGCTTAGGATGAAGGCCCTATGGACCCTGTCCAAGAAACTGTTGCTTCTGCAGCCTGCATGCTCTCCTGTGCAGACTGGTCTCTGAAAGACCCATGATACAAAATGGTGCTCTCACTTGAGTCCCTGGGTCAGATCCCTTTCTGGAGGCTGACTCTCCTGTGTCAGGGAAGGCTTGCAGAGTCAAGATCATTTTTTTTTAAAAAAAAAGATATTACAACTATAACTAATATGTCATAATTCACATGCCAGGCAAACAATTATTATTATTCCATTTTTTGGTTTTCTAAGAATCTTCGACATTAATCCAGACCAGTGATCCTAGGATCCTGGGTGTGCTAGGGCACCTGCAGTGTGTAGAGTCCCCTGGGGACCTTGGGACCATCCACTGAGTTCATGTCTAAGGTAGGCACTGACCAGAAGGAACCCTAGCTTCTGGTCAGGATTGTTTCCTGTGTCCCTGTTCCTGCTTGCAGGGGCCGCTCCCAGTTGTTTCGGAACAGATGTTGCATTCCACTGGATCCTTGGATCCTGACAGTGTTAGAGTACCTGAGTTGTGGAGAGTCCTCTGGGGTCCATCAGACTGTCCTCAAGTTAGTGCCCATGGTGGCCAGGGGCTGGTGCCGACCAAAACCTAGTTTTGGTTTTGAATGAGCAAGTTTATTAAGATTAAAGCAATTTAAAGTAAAATAAAAAATAGATAGATGATAGATGTGTAGATAGATGATAGGTAGAAAGAAAGAAAAAAGAAAGAAAGAAAGAAAGAAAGAAAGAAAGAAAGAAAGAAAGAAAGAAAAGAAAAGAAAAGAAAAGAAAAGAAAAGAAAAGAAAAGAAAAGAAAAGAAAAGAAAAGAAATACAGATAGATGATGGGCAGAAATATTTTCTCAAATTTTGTGCTGAAAACATTTAGGATTAATTGACCTGGGAAACCCCTTTAAGGTTCTTATTTGGATTATCCAATTGAGAGATCATCTACTCTGGTGATGCTTCCAAATAGAAGAATAAATATAAATATGTAGCTTTTTGATCACTAAAATATTTGTCAATTGAGCTTTCTCTCCATGGCTGAATGTCCCATGGCTAAATATATAGCTTCTCTTGCCTAATGCAGACACATTAATATTATGGAAACAGATTACATTTCAGTCATTCTCAATATATAATGTCTTTTCTGTTGGGCTGTTTTAATGGTTTTCCATGATTTGTCAAGAGGGGTAGAATCAGCTCACCAGACAAAGGGCCTAGAAAAAATACCTTACACACACACACACACACACACACACACACACACACACACGTATGTATATATAATATATATATGTATTACTGTTTATTGTCACCTTCCCATACTGTTGTCTGCCTCCCATTCCTATTATTTCCACCCCAAAAGCCCTATTCTCCCAATCGTGTCTGTTTCCTTTGATGACCAAATGAGTTTAATTGGAGCTGTGTGTATGACCATGAGTTAGGAACTATTCATTGTAACATAGTTCATTAGTAGGTATGTAATAAATGAGAATGTCTCTCTCCCAGAATCCATCATGAAGCCATAGCTCAGCATCAAGAATATAAGAAATTCATCAGACTCTTATTAGATGTTAAGTGTTTTCATCACAAAAGGTATTAAGGTTATAGGGTGATCTATGGATTAAATAATTGATTTAGTCTTCAACAGAGTGCTATATGTACATATTGCCTAATGTCATGCTATAGTTTCTAAATAAATGAAAAAAATTGTGATTTAAATAAATAATATAATTAGGAAACAGAACATATTATTATCATTAATAAAACTACCTCCAGAAGCAGTAGAAAATGCAGCAAACTAAATAAGTTTCTTTCTCTAGAAAGAGAAAAATGGAATCTGAGGCACTACTATGTAACTGATTATACAACAAACAACTAAAGCAGAACGTACCCTTGTGTAGAAAGTAAGAGTTGCTTTTACCTATCCATACAAGAGGAGAATAAGAAAAAAGAATGAACCAGTAAACCAAAACGCCATATTGTTTACTGTGCAACAATATTAGTACGATATTTAGCAAAGAATATAAGTAAAATGAACTGACTTTACATTTTAGGTTTAGAACAGAAGAAAAGTATTTTTTTTACCTGTTTGAGAGTCTTAACTTTATAAAATAATTTGATTTTTTTCTTAAAAAATGTAATTATTCTCTTCAGCAAAAGGACCACATCATTAACCTCAAAGGAATACTAATGAACAAAAATAATTTAAAAGCTCTATTAAGTTCAATTAATTGGTTGTAACATTCTAATTTTGTCATGCTTTGGTAACCATTATATTGTAAGTAATTTTGATGATCTCCAATTCAGTTGCAAACAAGTTTTGCATAGTAAAGCAAAAATTGAGTTGTCTTGGTAATTACCAAAATCATTGGTCTGTTTGGTATATTTGTGATAAATTGGCTAATTACATTTTTTATTGCATTCTAAGTTTCAGCACAATAAAACAAAGGTGATTTATTTTTCTGCATAAATAATATATCTATATTTCTAACTTCCAACTTATAAAAAGCTTAAAACAACCCTCTTACATAAGAATTGCTACAGTGCCTTTAATAATAGCTTTAGATATTTGCCATGTATTTTGCATATTATTGAAATAGACATAATCACAAGATTCTGTCAGATGAAAGAGTATTATTCCAATATTTAAGCTTATAATATAAAATCTTATTTATTATCTGTTCATTCTTGCATGATATTAAACTCTGTGGGTCAAAAATCACATCAAAAAGTTAGGAAGTGGCTATTTATACAACATGCATCAGTGACAAGTATTATGTTTAACATAAAGTTTGTCAGTTTTAAAATACTGCTTCATATTCATGTTTTGAATTTTCCTCCAAAGACAAATCTTTATTTTGGCCAAAAAATTTTAGATATGCATTCATCAATAAGCACTGGTTAACATTAGCTGTGCCTTTGAAATGTAGCCGTGCACAATAATCATAAATTCGATGGAATTTGAATAGGATGATATAATTTTGCAACCTTATATCACTGAAATACTCAGTACTATCCTCTTAAATCATAAATTATAAATGAACCATTTTTGAAAGTCAGTTAACTTATTATGTCCAGTGTATGAATAAGCTCATTTAATTGTTAAACAGACTTTGTGACAAGAAGAAAACATGATAGTCTCTGCTGAAAATTTAACCATGAAGATAAGTTTCTTGCTGTCTAAATTACTATTGATTATTAAATATTTATTTTATGCTAGGCTAAAAACTATAATTATGATTATTTTCATCTATCAAGATATTAATAACTATAGCTAAGATGAAAATTGCAGTAATATGTTTTATGTTTGGCCTAGGGACCATTGGCATAGTTGGGCATAGAATAAAATATGTTGATATAAAGTCAGTGATGAAGGGAGTTATATCATACGATGTACATTACAGTCTATTTGCAATTGCACTATAGATGAATCTGATTACTGAACGTGTCAGTTCAAGATATTTTATATCCTATGTATTCTTTCAGAATCCAAATGGATTTGATGATTTTACAGCTGTGTATAAATCTGTTTGTGTGTATATCTATCTGTCTATATCTATCTATCTATCTATCTATCTATCTATCTATCTATATCTCTATCTATATATATATATATATATATATATATATTATGTATACTATACATACAGAGAGACACACATATATACATATATAAACATACACATATACATACAAGCATGTGGATAGACAATTTTGTGTAACACCTCTAGGAGCCCATAAATTTGCCAAATTATATTTGTTTTTTGTTTTTTTTTTTCCCAATTTTTATTAGGTATTTACTTCATTTACATTTAAATGCTATCCACAAAGTCCCCTATACCCTCCCTTCCCACTCCCCTAACCACCCACTCCCCCTTTTGGCCCTGGTGTTCCTCTGTACATGGGCATATAAAGTTTGCAAGACCAAGGGACCTCTCTTCC
>NC_034613.1:106360013-106361928 GCF_900095145.1 Mus pahari | reverse complement strand
ACATTCCTCTGTTGAGGTACATCTGGGTTCTTTCCAGCTTCTGGCTATTATAAATAAGGCTGCTATGAACATAGTGGAGCATGTGTTCTTATTATCAGTTGGAACATCTTCTGGATATAATCTCAGGATTGGTATTGCTGGATCATAAGGTAGTACTATGTCCAATTTTCTGAAGAACTGCCAGACTGATTTCCAGAGTGGTTTTATAAGCTTGCAATGCCCCCAACAATGGAGGAATGTTCCTCTTTCTCCACATCTTCACCAGCATCTGCTGTCACCTGAATTTTTGATCTTAGCCATTCTGACTGGTTTGAGGTATAAGCTCAAGGTTGTTTTGATTTGCATTTCCCTGAGGATTAAGGATGTTGAACATTTTTTGAAGTGTTTCTCAGGCATTCAATATTCCTCAATTGAGAATTCTTTGTTTACTTCTGTGCCTCATTTTTTAATTGGGATATTTGGTTTTCTGGAGTCTGTCTTCTTGAGTTCTTTATATATATAATGGATAGTAGTCCCCTATCTGATTTAGGATTGGTAAAGATCCTTTCCGAATCCGTTGGTGGCCTTTTTGTCTTATTGACAGTATCTTTTGCCTTACAGAAGCTTTGCAATTTTATGAGGTTCCATTTGTCAATTCTCAAACTTACAGCACAAGTTCTATTTAGGAATTTTTCCCCTGGGCCCATATCTTCGAGGTTTTTCCCCACTTTCTCCACTATATATTTCAGTGTCTCTGGTTTTATGTTTAGTTCTTTGACCCACTTAGACTTGAGCTTTGTACAAGAAGATAAGAATGGATCAATTCGTATTNTTCTGCATGCTAACTGCCAGTTGTGCCAGCACCATTTGTTGAAAATGCTGTCTTTTTTCCACTGGATTGTTTTAGCTCCTTTGTAACAGATCAGGTAACCATAAGTGTGTGGGTTCATTTCTGCATCTTCAATTCTGTTCCGTTGATCAACCTGTCTGTCAGTTTTTATCACAATTGCTCTGTAGTACAGCTTGAGGTCAGGCATGGTGATTCCGCCTGAGGTTTTTTTGTTGAGAATAGTTTCTGCTCTCCTAGGTATTTTTTTATTCCAGATGAATTTGCAAATTGTCCTTTCTTTTTTTAAACTTATTTTATTAGATATTTTCTTCATTTACATTTCAAATGCTATCTCAAATTTCCCCTATACCCTCACCCCATCCTGCTCCCCTGCCCACCCACTCCCACTTCTTGGCCCTGGCTTTCCCCAGTATGGGGCATATAAAGTTTGCAAGACCAAGGGGCATCTCTTCTCAACGATGGCTGAATAGCCAACTTCTGCTATATATGCAGCCAGAGATATGAGCTGTGGGGGTACTGATTAGTTCATACTGTTTTTTCACCTATAGGGTTGCCGACACCTTCAGTTCCTTGGGTAATTTCTCTAGCTCCTCCATTGGGGTCTCTGTGTTCTATCCTATAGATGACTGTGGACATCCATTCTTATATTTGCCAGGCATTGGCATAGCCTCACAGAGATAGCAATATCAGAGTCCTTTCAGCAAGATCTTGCTGGCATATGCAATAGTGTCTGCATTTGGTGGCTGATTATGGGATGAACCACTGGGTAGGGCAGTCTCTGGATGGTCCATCCTTTTGTCTTAGCTCCAAACTTTGTCTTTGCCACTACTTTCATGGAAATTTTATTCCCTATTTTAAGTAGGAATGAAGTATCCACGTGTTGGTCTTCCTTATTCTTGATTTTCTTGTGTTTTGGAGATTGTATCTTGGATATTCTAGGTTTCTGGGCTAATATCCACTTATCAGTGAGTGCCTATCTAGTGAGTTCTTTTGTGATTGGGTTACCTCACACAGTATGTTATCCTCCAGATACATCCATTTGCCCAAGAATTTCATAAATTCATTGTTTTTAATAGCTGAGTAGTA
>NC_034613.1:106349681-106359067 GCF_900095145.1 Mus pahari | reverse complement strand
AGGATGCATGGGATAATTTCAGTACTTTTGTATCTGTCAAGGCCTGTTTTGTGACCGATTATATGCTCAATTTTGGATGAGGTTCCATGAGGTGCCGAGAAGAAGGTATATTATTTTGTTTTAGGATAAAATGTTCTGTAGATATCTGTTAAATCCATTTGTTTCATAACTTCTGTTAGAGTCCATGTGTCTCTGTTTAGTTTCTGTTTCTAGGATCTGTCCATTGGTTAGAGTGGGGTGTTGAATTCTGCCACTATTATTTTGTGCTGTATATGTAGCAGATGATGGCCTAATCAGCCATCATTGGGAAGAGAGGCCCCTTGGTCTTGTAAACTTTATATGACCCAGCACAGGGTAAGCAATGGCCAAGTAGTGGGAGTGGGTGGGTAGGGGAACAGGGGCGGGGGTGGGGTATAGGGAACTTTCGGGATAGCATTTGAAATGTAAATAAATAAAATAATAATAAATAAATTTTAAAAAAGAAAATAAAATGGGAAAAAAATGATGTTGATCATTTCTTTAGGGCTTCTCAGCCATTTGAGATTTCTCAATTGAGAATTCTCTGTTTAGTTCTATATTCCATGTTTTAATAGGGTTATTTGGTTCTCAGGAGTCTAACTAAATTAATTCTTTGTATATTTTGGATATTAGCTTTATTTCTGATATAAAGTTGGTAAAGATCTTAACACAGTGTGTAGATTGCTGTTTTGTGCTATCAACAGTGTCCTTTGCCTTATAGAAGCTTTTTAATTTTATGAAGCCCCATTTGCCTATCATTGATCTTTGATCCTGAGCCACTGGTTTTCTGTTCAGGAAATTTTCCCCTATGCTAATCTATTTAAGAATCTTCCCCTCTCTCTAATTTTGCATGGAGGATCTTGAACTGTATAGACTTGAGATATACAAAAAGATAAAATGTATCAATTTGCATCCTTCTACATGCAGACTACCAGTTAAAATTGTTATCTTTTTTTCCACTGGATTATTTTGAATGCTTTATCAAAGACCAAGTTACCATAGGTGTGTGGGNTCATTTCTGGGTCTTCAATTCTCTCCCATTGATCTATCTATCTGCCTGTCTCTGTACCAATACCATGTGAATTTTTAAATAACTTTTGCTGTGTACAGCTTGAGATCAGGAATGGTGATTCTCCTAGGATTTCTTTAATGGTTGAGAATAGCTATAGATATCCTGGGATTTTTTTTATTCCAAGTGAATTTGAGAATTGCTCTTACTAACTCTATGAAGAATTGAGTGGGAATTTTGATGGGGATTGCCCTAAATCTGTACATTACTTTCAGGAACATGGTCATTTTATGATATTAATCCTGCCAATCCATGAGCATGGGAGATCTTTCCATCTTCTGAGGTATTCTTTGATTTATTTATTCAGGGATTTGAAATCCTTGCTATACAGATCTTTCACTTCCATAGTTAGAATCACACCAAGTATTTTATATTATTTGTGACTATTGTGAAGTATATTTTTTTTTCTAATTTCTTTCTCATTCTGTAGAGAAAAGCCACTGATTTGTTTGAGTTAATTTTATATCCAGCTACTGCACTGAAGCTGTTTATTAGGTTTAGGAGTTCTCTGGTGGAATTTTTAGGGTCACTTATATATACAATCATATCATCTGCAAATAGTGATATTTTGACTTCTTCCTTTCCAATTTGTATCTCTTTGACCTCCTTTTGTTGTCTAATTGTTCTGGCTAGGACTTCAATTACTATACTGAATAGGTAGGGAGAAAGTAGGCAACCTTGTTTATTCCCTGATTTTAGTGAGATTGCTTCAAGTTTCTCTCCATTTAGTTTGATGTTGGCTACTAGTTTTCTATGTATTGCTTTTATTATGTTTAGGTGTGAATCTTGAATTTCCCATTTCTCTAATACTTTTAACATGAAGGGGTGTTGTATTTTGTCAAAGGCTTTTAAAACATCCAATGAAATGGTCATGTGTTTTTTTTTATTTCTTTTAATTTGTTTATATAGTGGAATATGTTGATGGATTTACTTATACTGATTCATCCCTACATTCCTGAGATGAAGTCTACTTGATCTTGATAGATGATCATTTTGATGTGTTCTTGGACTGGTTTGCAAGAAATTTACTGAGTAATTTTACATCTATATTTATTAGAGAAATTGTCTGAAGTTCTCTTTCTTTGTTGGGTCTTTGTGTGGTTTAAGTATCACTGTAACTGTGGCTTCATAGAAAGAATTGGGTAGTGTTTGTTCTGTTTCTATTTTGTGGAATACTTTGAGAAATATTGGTATTAGGTCTTCTTTTAAGGTCTGATAGAATTCTGCACTAAATCATGTGGTACTGGAGATTTTTTATTGGGATACTTTTAATGGCTGTTTCTATTTCCTTGAGGGTTATTTCACAACTTAGATGGTATATCTGATACTTATTTCACTTTGATACCTGTTACCTGTTTTGTTGAGTATAGGCTTTCATACTAGGATCTCATGATTTTTTTTTTAATTTTATCAGTTTCTGTTGTTATTTCTTTCTTTTAATTTCTGATTTTCTTAATTTGGATGCTGTCTCTGTGATCTCTAGGTATTTTGCTAAGGATTTATCTATATTGTTGATTTTCTCGAAGAAACATCTCCTAATTGTTTTATTCCCAGTTTTGTTTATTCTTTGTATAGTTCTCTTTTTTCTGTTTGGATTCTTATATCCCTGAGTTTGATTATGTTCTGCTTTCTACTCCTCTTTTGAGTTTTTGTTTCTTTTTGTTCTGGAGGTTTCAAATGTGATGTTAAGCTGCTAGTGTATGATCTCCCCAATGTCTTTATGGTGGAACACAGGCTCACAAATCAAACTAAAGTAAAGTCTTAGAAGCAGCAAGATACCATAGGAGTGTCATGAGCAGTTCTTGAGCAAGTTTCTCTCAATGATGGTGTCATCACAAGATGAGCTTAACAATGCTTAAGTAAGGCAAACCAATACATGTATGTCATTAACAAAGAATAGCAAGATGGAGCAAACCAAACCAAGGCTCAGTGCTCATCTCTCCTTGTCTGTGGGATGTTATTTATTCTCCTTCAAGCATCCTTATGCATGTTTACTATATTCAAACATTCTCTCACCTGTGTCTGCTTCAGAAGGAAATAGTCCTTCACATATATTTAGCAAGACATCCTTTAACCTGTGTGTCCTAGCAAAACATCATTTGACGTAACTAACTTTCCAAAGAACTATAATTGTTTGAAATATAACCCTTTCTTTGAAAAATTCATTTTCCTTTGAGGTATAGAAGGATTAACAAGCAATGAAATGATGAAACATGAAACACAAACTGCATATTTGACTGATCGGACAATTAGGTTTTAGATATTAGCTAATCTACATATGGACACAGATATAGTCACACAGCAGATTATGAGAGTTTAAGTGAACATTCACTGGGATCTTTCCTCACACCCAAACTCATTGTGCATTCAAATTGTAAGTGAAGAGAGCAAATATTATTTATTAAAGATCAGAAGGATGTTTTGTCCAATTAGCTTTACTTCAAAATAGAGATTTTTATGGCACATTCTTTGTTCTTTTGTGTTATCTTACATCTTTGCCTTTTTGAGCTTAACATATTAAATAATCTTTATTGAACTGGGCATAATCTGTTGGTGCATCAAATTAACAGGCCATGGCAGTTTAATACTTATTTCTGATTCAGTGATCAAAGAATGACACTGAATATTTAAAACCATTTCTTTGGTTAACTGGTAATACAGCCATGGTTCCCTAAATGTATTCCTGAAGATCATCTAGCAATAAAAAGTTTGAGATATAAACATGTCCTTAGAGGTCATATATTGTATTATATGCCTATGTTATTCTATTAAAATCTAGTTATTCAGATCAAAATTTTATTCAATCTTTTAAAATACTTTTTACATTAATTGAACAAGGGGTTTAGGGAATATTCTGATTTTTTTTATATTTTATAACATAAAAAAGAAGATATTTTAACCCACAATGTACCATGAATTTATCAAACGTAAGAATGACAGGCTTTCCAGAATTCTGTATTGACTTAACAAATTTCTCTATTGTTTAGAATTCTTTGACATATGTTATAAATTAATTGTTAAGTAAGTTCAAATTGTGTTTTCTGATGCTTAGAGTCAAATGTGTTTTGAATGATATTCAATATTAGATTTTTTCTTTTTAGTTTTAAAGGAAGAAAAAAGGAAACATGAGGACTGTAGGGATAGAGAGTTATTCCACTGGTGGAAGTTGAGACTATGCTCGCAGCCAACCATTGTACTAAGCACTGGCACCCCAATCAAGGAGTTAGGGGAAGGAAAGAAGAAGAAACTGAAGGGGTTTTCCACCCCATAGGAAGAACAATATCAAACAACCAGACCCACCCCCACCCCTGCAGAACTTCTAGGGATTAAAATACCAACCAGAGAGTACACATGGAGGGATCCATGCTTCCAGCTGCTTATATAGCAGAGGTTAGCCTAGTGGGACATCAATGGGAGGGGAGCTCTTTGGTCCTAGGGAGGATCAATGATCACCCACCATAGGGAAATGCTAGGGTGCTGAGGAGGGAGTAGGTGGGTGAGTGTGGGAGCACCCTCATAGATGCATGAGAAGGGAAAGGAAATAAGGGGTTGTGGAGGTGAAATGGGGAATGGTGATACATTTGAAATGTAAATAAATTAAATAACAAAAAAACATAAAAAAATTAAAATGAGTGGTTCTGAGTACTATAAGGGGAAATGGAAGGGCAAACAGATAAGAATTCAATAGATGTTTTAAGGCACTGAAATCATTATTCATGATATTGCTGTGCACAACATACAGTTGTCAAAATCTATCCATTATATCATGCAATGACTAAACACTATTATGAATTGCAGATTTTAAGAATAACTTATTAATATTAAACCATCACTTTGAGGAAAGGCACCAAACCAATTCAAGATATAAATTGGATGTCCAAAAAGGAACTGTATTTTTGAACATTGTTGTCTGTGAGAATAACTCTCCTTAAACAATTATCATTTTTAAGATAAATGGCTCTCTAAAATTATTTTGTATTCCTCTGCATTTTGGCTATATTCTATCTCATAATTTTGGAAAATGTAAATTAATTTTTTTTTATTTACTCTTATCTTGATTCTAAGATCCACTTTAATCTTAAAGTTTATAGGTAATTAGCCTCTTGCTTCAGCTGTTTACTATCTATCAGTTAATATGACAACTCTGGCAGTTATAAAATCCAAGCTAATACTTTATAAAAATCAATAGTGCTTTGCCCTCTGTTGATTTTTCACTGTTTGCATACTTTAAATGCAACAAAAATATTGCCTCCTCTATATCTAGTCTGTACTTGATTTTACTAAATATCAAGTAAGATGGACAAAAGTGGAAATAATTGTACCTCTGATCAGTTTTTCTATTTATTAATTCAGATTTATATAATCATTACTTACTCTTTACTTGATCATTTGTTTGTACTTAATTTCAATTAAAAAGGTTGTGATAAAAAATGACAATGCAGACTCTGAATAACTTCCTTTCTGTCTTTGATCTTTCTGCGAATTGTCATAGTAACCTTGGAAGGGAAAGTTTATTTAATTTCTAACCTTCAGGGAAATACAAATATCATACACTGACAATTTGTATCTGTCTCATAGAATTTCTATTTGTGCTTTTCCTCCAAATAAAGCCTGGAGAGATAGGACTGCTGTTAACTAATATGTATTCTTGTTTTATTGTTAATTGTAGTGTGTTTGTGCATTCTTAACTATATGCTTCTGTCTCATCTATCTGTTTTTACCATGTCTCTTTTCAAAATTAATTTGAAGTATGACATTAAGCCTATGAATTTGACAGAGACTGCTGTGCTTTATTTCACTTGGATCAATCCCCAGTGCAGATCATTGTGAACTTACTCAAAAAGAACCTGTACTAGAATTTCCATTGTGTGAGATATCATGCTCTCCTAGCATTATCTAAGCAAGAAATATACTTCTAGAACATGAGTTCTGGGACATCAGTCAAATTTAATTGTAACTGAAATTGAGTTGGTTCCATTCAATTTATTATATAATGAATTCATATATATATATATATATATATATATATATATATATATGTGTGTGTGTGTGTGTGTGTGTGTGTGTGTGTGTGTGTGTGTGTGTGTGTATGTATCATTAGTATGCTTGTTTGATAAAAAAAAGTTTTACTCTGTTTAGGTAACAGCTATTACTCAGTCCAGGCAGGATGAATATTAAAAGATAGTAATACTTTAATCAGATAATAATTTTCTAACAACAATATCAACCAACCAGTCTCCCAAGAGTTCCCAGGGACTAAGCAATCAGCAAAGGATTACACATGGCTCCAACTGCATAAATTATAGAGGATGGCCTTGCCATGCATCAATGGGAGGAGAGGTCCTTGGTCCTATGAAGGCTAGATAGATGCCCCAGTGTAAGGGAACTGAGGGCAGGGGGGTGGGAGTTAATGGGTTGGTGGAAGAACACCCTCATTGAAGCAAGGGGATGGAGGATGGGATAGGTTTCTGGGGGGGGGGAAGGAAAGGGGGTAACATTTGAAATATAAATAAAAAATATCCAATAAAAATAGATAGTAATATTTAATCAGTAATATTTAATCTTTCCATGAGAAAGATTCTGGCCAGAATTTGATCTGAATATTTAAGTTATATAAAAAAAAATTCTTAACCTAAAACTTCAGTTTGCTTGCTGAAGAATGAGTGTTATTCATATCTGTATCAGTCATAGATTACCAGGATTAAAGTTCTATAGGCAGTAAAACTAATTTCATTGGCCAAATTTCTGGGGATCAGAATTGACAAGGTGGCACACCAGCCTAACCTATTTGGGAAGCACAGACTTTCTGATAGAAAACAAAAATTTCTTAGGCAGTCATTTAGTTGATGTGCCATGGATGTATCTTCCCTGTTATGTGTTAAAGGTATATTCTTGAAGTACACTTTACAAGATTCTTAAAATCTTTCTGTCTCCTACTCTAGGCTGTTCTCTGAGTCTTGGGTGTATGGATTGTGTTGTAGATATCTGCACTGTTGTTGGATACATGACAATTATTTCTCTGCACTTTGACTAGTTGTATATCTCTGGAATATTCACCATATTTTGCAAAAAAATATTTTCTATAATCAGAGATGAGGGCAACATTTATTTGTGGATGTAAGTATATATATAAGTATATATACAGGAGTGTATACAGGAGGTATAAGTATATATATAATTATATATACAGGAGGGTATAAGTATATATATAGGAGGGGTTAGGAGGAGAAGAGAAATATAAACACAATATGCATATGTAGAATTAAAATAATTTTAATAATAAAAATGAATTATGGTTGGGTCTGGAAGAATGATAAGAAAATATTTAACTATTATTTCCCTTTTGTTTATTTTTGAAATGTATATTTTGTGTGCTTGTTTTCTAAGTAGACTGTATTTTTCCATTTTTTCCTTCTTATTGTTTTCTTGTAAAACACATCCAAAAATCATCCTCCTTTCCATCTATTGTTCCTAGTTCCAGCCCCAACCTCACCAGTCCACCAGATCTGCTGCTCTTCTGTTTCTCTTCAAAAAAAAGCAGACTTCCTAGGGATGACAACAAAAACACATTATAAAAAGATGCAATATGACTAGGAACAAGTCCTTATATCAAGTCAGGACAAGACAACCCAATGAGAAGAAAGGGGTCACACACGCACAAATAAAAAAGATTAAGAGATATCCCCATTCTCATGATTAGGAACTGTATAAAAACACCAAGCTAAACAAACAATTAATGTTTGCACAAGACACAGTGTAGTCCCATGCAGGTGCCTAGATTTACAATTCAGTCTCAGTGAGCCTGTATCAATCATGCTGAATTTATTGTGTAGCACATGTTCTTTTGTTGTCTGTGTTTATGCAGAAAATGTATGTTTTTTTATTGCCATTGCTAATGTATTACAGCTTGAAATCAGACAAGGTGTTCCCTGAAATTCTCCAGAATATTTTTTTGTTCATGATTGCTTTTGCTATCGAGGTTTTTGTTTGTTTGCTTCTTTTTATTTTTGTATTACATATAAATTTCAGTATTACCTTTCCAAGGTCTGTAAAGTATTATATTGGAGTTCTAATGGGGATAAGGTTGAATATGTAGATTAGTTTTGTAGGGTTTCCGTGTTTACTATGCATGTTCTTCTGATCAGGACCATGGGTGAATGTTTCATCTTGTTACCTTCCTCAATTTCTTTCCTCTAAAACTGGAAGCTTTTGTGACACAAGTCTTTCACTTGCTTGTTTAGGGTTACACCAAAATAGTTTATATTATTTTTGCCTATTGTGAAGAATTTTGCTTCCCTGAGTTCTGTGTTAGTACATTTGTCTTTTGTATACTGTAGGGCCACTGATTTTTTCTTTTTTCTTTTTTTTCTTTTCTTTTCTTTTCTTTTCTTTTTTTTTTTTTTTTTTTTTTTTTTTTTTTTTTTTTGAGCAAATTACTATCCATCCACTTTGATGAAGATATTATCAGCTATAAGCATTCCCTGGTAGAATTTTTGGAGTTGTTTATATATACTATCATAATAACCTCAAATAATGATACTTTGGCTCTTTCCTTTCTAATTTATAGCCCCTTCATCTCTTTCAGTTGTTTTATTGATCTGGCCTAGTTTTCAAGTACTTTATTGAGTAGTTACATGGTAAGTCAACAGCCTTGTCTCGTTCCTTATTTTAGTGGAATTGCTTTGAATGTATTTCCATTTAATTTTATCTTGAATATAGGCTTGTTGCAAATTGCCTTTATTATGTTTACATATGTCCTTTGATTCTTAGTGTCTCTAAGGCCTTTTTCATAAAAGGGTTTTGGATTTTGTCAACGGCCTTTTCTGAATCTAATGAGATGATCACGTGGTTATTGTCTTTGAGTTTGTTTATGTAGTGGATTACATTGATGGATTTCCATATATTAAACCATTGTTGCATGCCTGAGATGAAGCCTAGTTGATCAGAATGGATGGATGATCATTATTGTGTTCTTGCACTCAGTTTGCAAATATTTTGTTTAGTATTTTTTTCATGTATGCTCATAAGGGAAATTTGTCAGAACTGGTTTTGATTGGAAGGTTTAAATGACTGATTCTTTTTCCTTAGGAAATATATGTCTATTAAATTGTATATCCCATCTTGAGTTAACTTTGATAAGGTGTATCTATTAAGAAAATTATGGAGCTAGTAAGGGATCCATCTTTGCTCTGGTGCTTACAAGCTCCAGTACATGACAGGGAGAGGGCAGACTGCAGAAGGGACGGAGCTTCTGGTACCCGTTTCTGGCTCCCGACATCTGGGCACCACCCCCCCCCCC
>NC_034613.1:106347701-106349075 GCF_900095145.1 Mus pahari | reverse complement strand
TAACTCCAGAGATTACCAGAAGCTGAAAGGCAAACATAGGAATCTTACTAACAGAAACCAAGACCACTCAACATCATCAGAACCGAGCACTCACAACTCAGCCAGTCCTGGATACCCCAACACACCCGGAAAGCAAGACTCAGATTTCTAAGCATACCTCATGATGCTGGTAGAGGAATGTAAGAAGGGCATTAATAACTCACTTAAAGAAATACAGGAGAATGCTGCTAAAGATGTACAAGTCCTTAAAAAATGAAGGAGAACTCTGCTAAAGAGGTAGAAGACCTTAAACAAACACAGGAGAACACAACTCAAAAGGTGATGGAATTGAACAAAACTATCCAAGATCTAAAAGGAAAGTAGAAGTAATAAAGAAAACCCAAAGTGAGACAACTTTGGAGATAGAAACCCTAGGAAATAAATCAGGAACCATAGATGTGAGCATCAGCAACAGAATACAAGAGATGGAAAAGAGAATCTCAGGTGCAGAAGATTCCATAGAGAACATGGGCACAACAATCAAAGAAAATGCAAAATGCAAAAAGATCCTAACTCAAACGTCCAGGAAATACAGGACACAATGAGAAGACCAAACCTACAGACAATAGAAGTAGATGAGAATGAAGATTTTCAGCTTAAAGGGCCAGCAAATATCTTCAACAAAATTATAGTAGAAAACTTCCCAAACCTAAAGAAAGAGATGCTTATAAACATACAAGAAAATTACAAAACTTCAAATAGACTGGACCAGAAAAGAAATTCCTCCCGATACATAATAATCAGAACAACAAATGCTCTAAATAAAGATAGAATATTAAAAGCAGCATGGGAAAGGGGTCAAGTTACATATAAAGGCAGGCCTGTGAGAATTACACCAGTCTTCTCACCAGAGACTATGAAAGCCAGAAGATCCTGGACAGATGTTAGGCAGACCCTAAGAGAGCAAAAATGGCAGCCCAGGCTACTATAGCCAGCAAAATTCTCAATTGCAATAGATGGAGAAACTAAAATATACCATGATAAAACCAAATTCATACAATATCTATCCACGAATCCAGCACTTCAAAGGATAATAAAGGGAAAATATCAACACAAGGACGGAAACTACATCCTAGAAAAAGCACGAAATTAATCCTTCAACAAACCTAAAAGAAGACAGCTGAAAGAACAGATTCCCAGCTTTAACAAGAAAAATAATAGGAAGCAATTACTTTTCTTTAATTTCCCTTAACATCAATGGACTCAATTCCCCAATAAAAAGACATAGACTAATAGACTAACTACACAAAGGGGACCTAACATTTTGCTGTTTACAGGAAACACACCTCAGGGAGAAAGACAGACACTACCTCATAGTGAAAGGCTGGAAAACAA
>NC_034613.1:106244783-106246874 GCF_900095145.1 Mus pahari | reverse complement strand
CACACCTATGGTCAATTGATCTTTGTCAAGGGAGCTAAAACCATCCAGTGGAAAAAAGACAGCATTTTCAACAAATGGTGCTGGCACAACTGGCAGTTATCATGTAGAAGAATGAGATTTGATCCATTCTTATCTCCTTGTACAAAGCTCAAGTCTAAGTGGATCAAAGACATCCACATAAAACCAGAGACACTGAAATTGATAAAGGAGAAATGGGGGAATAGCCTCGAAGATGTGGGGAAAAGCCTCGAAGATATGGGCAGAGGAAAAATTCCTTAACAGAACAGCAATGGCTTGTTCTGTAAAACCAAGAATCGACAAATGGGACCTCATAAAATTGCAAAGCTTCTGTAAGGAAAAAGATGCTGTCAACAAGGAAAAAGATGCTGTCAACAAGACAAAAAGGCCACCAACAGATTGGGAGAGAATTTTTACCAATCCTAAATCTGATAGAGGGCTAATATCCAATATATACAAAGAGCTCAAGACACTGGACTCCAGAAATTCAAATAACCCCATTAAAAATGGCTTAGGGAGCTAAACAAAGAATTCTCAACTGAGGAATACTGAATGGCTGAGAAACACCTGAAAAAATGTTCAACATCTGTAATCATCAGGGAAATGCAAATCAAAACAAACCTGAGATTCCACCTCACACCAGTCAGAATGGCTAAGATCAAAAATTCAGGTGATGGCAGATGCTGGCGAGTATGTGGAAAAAGAGGAACACTCCTCCATTGCATGCTTTTACAACCACTCTGGAAATCAATAATGCGGTTCCTCAGAAAATTGGACATAGTGATACATGAAGATACAGCAATACCTCTTCTGGGCATTTACCCAGAAAATGTTCCAAGTCCACTATGTTTATAGCAGCCTTATTTATAGTAGCCAGAAGCTGGGAAGAACCCAGATGTCCCTCAATAGAGAAATGGATACAGAAAATGTGGTACATTTACACAATGGAGTACTACTCAGCTATTAAAAACAATTGATTTATGAAATTCTTGGCCAAATGGATATATCTGGAGGATACCATCCTTAGTGAGGTAACCCAATCACAAAAGAAGTCACAAGATATGCACTTACTGATAAGTAGATATTAGCCCAGAATCTTAGAATACCCAAGATACAATCTCCAAAACACAAGAAAATCAAGAATAAGAAGACTAACACATGAATACTTCATTACTCCCTAAAATGGGGAATAAAATAACCATGAAAGAAGTGGCAGAGACAAAGTTTGGAGCTAAGATGAAAGGATGGACCATCCAGAGACTGCCCCACCCGGAGGTCCAACCCATCATTAGCCACTAAACGCAGACACTATTGCATATGCCAGCAAGATCTTCCTGAAAGAATACTGATATAGCTATCTCTGTGAGGCTATGCCAATGCCTGGCAAATATAGAAGTGGATGCCCACAGTCATCTATAGGATAGAACACAGAAACCCCATTGGATGAGCTAGAGATATTACCCAAGGAACTGAAGGAGTCTGCAACCCTATAGGTGAAACAACAATATGAACCAGTTAGTACCCCCAGAGCTTGTGTCTCTAACTACATATATAGCAGATGGCCTAGTCAACCATCGTTGGGAAGAGATGCCCCTTGGTCTTGCAAACTTTATATGCCCCATAGAGAGGAACGCCATGGGCAAGAAATGGGACTAATTGTGCAGGGGATCAGGGCAGGGTCAGGGTATAGGGGACATTCAGGATAGCTTTTGAATGTAAATGAAGAAAATATATAATAAAATAATTTTTAAAAGAAAATTATACATTTCTTTTATATTTTCCAGTTTTTTTGAGTACAGTTTTTAAAGGTATGACATAATGATTCCTTGCATTCCCCCCATTTCATTTCTGATTTTGTTTTAGTTATTTTGAATAAGGGTTTGTCTATTCTGTTGACTTGTTCTGCATACTAACTCTTTGTTTCATTGATCTTTTTGTATTATCCATTTTATTTCTTTTTTTTTTTTCTCTTTTTATCTCATCTGTATTTACCTTTTAAACCAGAATGTGATTGGGCACTGTTATTTCCATTCTCAAGCCTTGCTGAGTTACAAGACCTAGGAAACTTAGGGT
>NC_034613.1:106192334-106244568 GCF_900095145.1 Mus pahari | reverse complement strand
TCTTACAACAAACGTTCTATCAACCTCTTGAGTTAAACCTGAGGATGATCCTACTATGGATGATACCAGTGTTGCTGTAACTGAAGAAAAGCCTCCCCTGGAAGGAGATGACAACACATCACGCATGGAAGAAGTAGACTAAGCTTCACCAGAACTATGTGTTTGCTTACCTTCGTTCCTTCTGATAATATATTTTCCATGGATTTTGTTTATTTTTGTTAATATTTAAAACATCTGTGTGGCATGAAAACTAAGGGGAAGATAAAATTTCTAAATGTGATTCCATTTTATTTCTATTTTAATGATTTCAAACCAGTTTATTTCCTGCTGTCTACTTTTGTTTGATATGCTTGCTTCTTTTCTATTATGGACCTATATGTGCTCTTAAGTTTCTAGTATGTGATCAATTAGAATAATTAACATTGGGATATTAGTAGATTTCAAACTGTGCAAAATGATTACAAATACATTTCTGATCATTCATTCATGGCTGGGAATGTTTCTTCATGGACATTATAAAGATGAAACTGAGACTGAGAGTTGAAACAACTTCATTAGTGTTAAATTGCCCTGGCCTGTGGGACACTTTATTCCATGGCCCTTGAGGGGGATCACAAACCTAGAGAGAAATGGGAATAAAGAAAGAGACGAAGACCATGCATGTTTGTCATAGTCTCTTTTACTAAGGGGAGATGCTCAGGTTAAATAAGATTTGGAGAGGGGTTGAGGGAGTGATCAAAGGTATACAGTGAGAGAAATAATTGGGAAGAGTTATTTGCAAGTCTAATACATTTAGTNATTCATCTAGGGTCCTTGGCGCCACTGTCCTGGGACATAGGGTGGCTTATCTAAGAATCCTATCTCAAAGTATCAATCCTCAACAGTTCAAGGTGACAGCTCTGGGCAGCTCTGGAATGTGAGAAGACTCCCTCAGTCCTTGATATCTGTTTAGGTCTTGCTGGTTCCCAGGAGTGGCCTTGCAGAGGGAGAGGGGGAAGGGCTCTTGACAAAGAACTATGTGGCTCTTAGCTGCCTACTGTGAAAACACCTGGGCTGCGGGATGCCCTGGGTGTAAGATGCCTGGGCTTTCTCAGTCTGGTCTCTGACATTAAATAATAGAACTACTGAATAGCTACATAGTAAGCTACCAAAATGGGCATTACCATTGAACTGAGAGAATTAATGTACATTGTATTCACAGTGAATATGTTTCTTTAATTAGTTCTTTGCTCTACAAGAAAAAAATTAAGTCACAACATGTATGTCTTTGTTTTTTTTTTATCAATTTACCTGTGTTACATTGAAAGGCAGCAAGTTGAAGTATGTGCTCTGTAATGAGAATTGTTCTTTCAGATTTGATGGAGAAAAAACATGGAGAAATATGGAGAAAGGGAGAAAATGAAATGGAAAGGGAAGAATGGAAGGAAAAAAGAAAAGAATGAGAAACAAAAATAGGACAGAGGAAATGAGAAAGGAGAGAAGTCCATGGAAAGGAGGGATGGTAGAGGATGAAGTGGGCAATGAAATAACTTAATGCAAGACCGGTTTCAGCTGTGTTTAGGTTTATCTGGTTAAAAACCATGGTCAGGTTGATGCAAAACACACTAAAGAGA
Organism: Mus pahari; assembly: GCF_900095145.1. Taxonomy (NCBI): domain Eukaryota; kingdom Metazoa; phylum Chordata; class Mammalia; order Rodentia; family Muridae; genus Mus; species Mus pahari. The sequence goes on along the minus strand of NC_034613.1, from coordinate 106,242,955 downwards.
TTTATGATCTTGCTGCCCAGGTCATTTGTTTTAGGTAAGGACTAATTTTAGACCATCAGTGTATTCATTTCTCTAATTTCAGTAACATATATGAAGTGTATTTTCTTTCTCCTTTTATCCTGGCAAGGGATAGAATTGCTCCATATACTTGATTTTCAGTATTTTTCCTTTCCTTTTTAAATATTTTTGTTGAGTAGTTTAATTAAAATTAGAAAATGTCAGCTCAGGGGCTTATGAATTGATACCCAATTTTCTTCTGCCAGAAAAAAAAATATTTATAAATATTAAAATTCATCTTCTCAAAGGGTGCTAATTTCAAAGTGCTTGAATATATTTTAGTCTCTATTAAAAAAGAAAGTTTGTAGTCATTCTTGTAATTTGGGCCATCATTTGTGGAGACTATATAGTTATACATAGCTTTTGACCTGAATATGTATGCATTTGAATTCTGTGTTTGGGTGGCTTTGTTAATTTTTCAGTTGTGACTGAAAATTTATAATTTGCACAATAATATTTATATTACATGTTGTCTAGTTCTATGTCAACTTAAGACAAACAATAGTCATTGGAGAAGAGGGAGCTTCAACAGGGAAAATGCATCCTTAAAATGGGGTTGTAGACAAATCTGTAGGGCATTTTCTTAATTGGTATTTATGTGGGATGGCTAGCCCATTAGAGTTGGGAATATCTGTATGTTGGTGAACCTGGATTCTATAAGAAATTAAGGTGAACAAACCATGATTAGCAAGCCAACAAATAATATGCCTCCCTGGACTTTTTACTATCTTATTCTTCCAGGCTTCTACAATGCTGGAGTTCCTTCCTGTAACTTACTTTAATAATGAACATTCATGTGGAATCAGAAGACAATTAAATCCTTTTATCCCCAAGTTGCTTTCAGTTGTAGTATTTTATCATAGCAATAGTAACCCTAAGACATATTGTATTGAGATAATAATAATTTAGATTTGATTTAAAAGTAAGCCCAGGTTTATATACAATTTTTACAGTCAATAATGCCTTTGAAAAAGACATACAAGAATGTCATAGCATCTGAAGAGATTTGAGGGTTATTTTTATAACATCATAATATCATATTCTCATTTTGACATTTTCCTATAGAATAATTGAGGAACATTCTTCTCTGACATGACCTGAGGCTATAGCAAAATTTCCAATATACACATTCCTGTAAGTAGAGAAATATGTTGTCATTTCCTTTCTTTCCATAGATTGCATATATTTTATAGAATAATTGCTCATTTCTTACTTTATATTGCAAGGTTTCTAGATTTTTGAGTGCAAAACTTATAATAACAATATATATATATATATATATATATATATATATATATATATATATATATATATATTAAAATTAGAATGTATAAGTGGAAGTAGTCTCTGGTTATTTTGGATTTTTTTAAAGAGAAGTAATTGGTTCCTTTTAAAGTTAAATTGTTTCATGTTTATTATATCTACTACAGAAGTAATTTAAGTAGGTAGAAAATGTTTATTCATATCCTGAACAATTATTCCTGTTTAAGGCTACTCTCAGTAGTTCAGAAATCAGTTTGTTTCTTGATAGTTAGAAACTATGAAAATAAAAAGGGATCTGTGAACGATGTGCATCAGGGGCAAAGTACAATAGGATGCTTACAGGAAAGCAGTATAGTTAAAAAACCACAAAAAAAGTTAATTTTTTTTTTACTTTTTATTACTTCAGAAAGTAAAGGATACCATGTTAGCTCTTCAATCAACAGAAGTGTTATAGAAAACCATATTTGAATGACACTATCAGTAAGATATTATGAGAAAACTACAACATTATTCACTGAAAGAATTCACTTACTTTGAGAACAGTGTAAAAAATGTTGAATATATCACTATACATCTATTACAAATACTTGGCTTGTATGTTTTGTGTCTTAAAGAAAACACACCTTACTATTATTTATGTGCATGCATCAAAAGAAACAATTTAGGGATTCAGTATCAGAGATCATGTGTTAACAAATGAGAAGGAAAAATACATGCTAGGATTCTAAAGTAATTACTTTTGAGAATAATATCCTAGTTTTGAATGGTATTCAAATCTTATTATATGTTTAAAATAAACTTATTAATACTAAATAAAATGTACTGAGAATATACTGATTTTATTCTGCTTTGGATAGGAGAAATAAAAATGAAAACACCAAAGATAAAGGAAGGAAGAAGAAGGAAAAATTAAATACAGTTGCTTCTGACCAATTAAATACTATACATTTTATAATACTCTAGTTTTTAGTTGTGTTTGATTAATGGGTAAAATAGTATAACAATTTCTTTTTCTATTTTCTTTTGTAAAGTAGACAGTCAAATAGTGGTGACATATATATATTTATCCACAGCTTGGGAAAGGATGAGACAGGAGATTGTGTAATCAAGGGTGAGCATGAGCTATTTAAGAATGTTTTGTGTCAAAATGAACAGGAAGAGTAATGAAAGAGGTAAGGTGGAATATACATATATTTATTTTGGACTTAGTAGTAGAAAATATGTCATGCTATCTGATGTTATTAGCACATTTTCAATCATCAACCAACTTGAAGCACCTGAAAAACATGTTCAACATTCTTAATCATCAGGGAAATGCAAATCAAAACAACCCTGAGATTCCACCTCACACCAGTCAGAATGGCTAAGATCAAAAATTCAGGTGACAGCAGATGCTGGTGAGGATGTGGAAAAAGAGGGACATGCCTCCATTGTTGGTGGGATTGCAAGCTGGTACAACCACTTGGGAAATCAATCTGATGGTTCCTTAGAAAACTAGACATAGTACTACTGGAAGATCTAGCAATTCCTCTCCTGGGCATATACCCAGAAGATTTTCCAACTGGTAATAAGGACACATGCTCCACTATGTTCATAGCAGCCTTATTTATAATAGCCAGAAGCTGGAAAGAACCCAGATGTCCCTCAATAGAGTAATGGATACAGAAACTGTGGTACATTTACACAATGAAGTACTACTATAGCATTTGAAATGTAAATGAAGAAAATATCTAATAAAAATAAAAGAAAATAAAAAGAAAAATATGAAGGCATGGTCATTGTAAAAATCAGGATATTTATAGATCTTAACCTTAACTTCATTTTCTCCAAATCCAATCTGTCAATATAATCTCTAACTTTCACAGAGCTCCTACTGTGACCATCCTTCCCTTCCCTCATATTTGATGGAGCATAAAGAGAAAATCTTCCCATGCTATCTCTTATCCTTTGATCCACTGCTATATCCTAGGCTCCAACTCCAGCAGACACTTCCTGGGCATTCACTTGCCACTCCAGCCAGTGAAGAAGGCAATCTTTCTTTAGATATTTACCTCTTTCTCAACTCCTGCATGTCCCAAACCCAAGTCTATCCCCAGTTCTTCAGAAGACCCCTGCTATGGCCTTTCTGCTTATGTCTGATACTCCAGTGGATCAAAAATCTTCCACTGTTAACATCCCTTCCCAATATTATTTATTTATGCTTGCCCTAAACTCATAGAAAACATCAGACCACTCAGACCAAGAAAGCAAATAGGATAACTGCAATTATTCACTTCTTCGTAAACTTCTCCAAGTTGAACTCCCCAGTCTATTCATAAGCTATTTATTTCACTACCTGCTTCTGCCTCACCTCTGTCCCAGTCTTCAGTAAATCACACAGATCTATGCTACCAAACATCCCTATACCAACTCATTGCTTTTCCTCAGACCCAACTTCAATAGGCACTCCCTAGGAATCCTTAGCCACATCAGCACCCCCATTCCTATTAGCAACTTAACTGTTCATCTGAAAGCTCTAGAACAAAAGGAGTAAGCAAACCCAAGATGAGTTGATGCAAGAAATAAACAAACTCAGAATTGAAATCAGTAAGATTGAAAAAATATCTAAGAATAAAACAAAATTGGTTCATGAAGAAAAAGAGAAGAATTGAAAAAGGATTATTTAAATCAGCTAAATTTTAGAGATAATATCCAAATTAAAATGAGAAATGAAAAGGGTAAATAAGAACAGATATCAAGGGAATCCATAGACTCATAAGGGCCCAATTTTAAAATCTGTATTCCAACAAATTAATAGACATAAAAGAAATGGATATTTTTCATAATACATATCATTTACTAATATTAAATAAATATCATAAAAGAAATTTAAACAGGCCTTTTATCCTTAATGAAAGAGAATTGGTCATTAAAAGTCTCCAAATCAATAAAAGTTTCAGTGCCACAATGATTTACCATAAAATTCTAGTTTTTAAGAAGAGTTAATTCCAATACTTCTCAACTTATTTCATAAAATAGAAACAGAAGTAGCACTGTCCAATTCATTTTATGAGACACATTTATAACAAGAGAGAACATGAAGATTCAACAATGGTAGAGAATTGCAGACCAATTTCCCTTATGAACATAGACCCAAAAATTCTCAATAAAGTGTTTACAACTTGAACCCAAGGAATGCAAGAACACATCAAAAAGATAATTCACCATGATCAAGTATACTTCATTATACAGATGCAATAATGATTCAAAATACATAAATCAGTAAATCTAATCAACCATATAAAATAACTGAGAAACAAACCTATATGGTTATTTTATTCAATCTAGAAGAGGGCTGTGACAAAAATCAACACCCCTTCCTGGTAAAAGTCCTAGTGAGATCAGGGAGGCAAAGGCCATAACTATCTCAACATGATAAAGGCAGTATACAGGAAAAACACAGACAGCATCTAATTAAAGGGAGAGAAATGCAAAAATAATTCTAAAATCAGCAACTTGATAAGGTTTTTCACTCTCTCCATTCCTATTCAATGTAATAATCAAAGTCTTAGTTACAGCAACAAGAGAACTAAAGGTTAATGATACAAGTCGGAAAAAGAGAATTCAAAGTATCTTTATTTGTAGATATAGTAGTATTCATAAATTACTCCAAAATTCTATTGTGAAATTACTACCACTGATAATTACTTTTAGAGAAGTTGCTGGACACAAAATTACCTCATAAAAATCAGTAGACCCCCTAATACAAATGACAAATGAACTTAGATAGAAATGATGGAAACTCAGTCCACAGTAGCCTGAAGTAACTAAAAATATCTTGTGAAAACTCTAACAAATGAAGTAAGCAACTTGTATCATCAAAATTTCAATGCAGTGAAGAAAGAATTTGAAGAAGATATAAGAAGATGGAAAATCCCCCATACACATGGTTCAATAGGATTAGTATTGTACATTGTCCATCCCATCAAATGCAGATTCAGTAAAATCCCCATCAGAATTTCACCACAATTCTTCATAGATCTTGAAAGAATTATTATCTTCAGCTTCATATGGAATTTTATTAAAAGATAGCAAAAGCAAAACTTAATAATAGAAGAAATACTGGAGGTATTTTCACCTGTGATTTTATGTTATACCGTAGATCTACAATAATAAAAAAACTCACGATTTTGGCAAAAAAACAGACACATTGATCAATGACATGGAAATCAAGTTCCATAAATCCACATAAATAAAGACATTTGTTTTAGATTTTTAAAAGCCATAAATGCACAGTAGAAAAAGGAGACAATATTCAACAAATGCTGGTGCTGAAACTGGATGGCTGCATGCAGAAGCAGTCAAAAATACATCAATACTTATCACTCTACACAAAATGCAATGACACAGGCCTCAACAAAAATCTGGATACACTGAACATGTTAGAAAAGAATGTGAGAAATAACCTTTAGCTAATTGGTATGGGAAAAGGCATTTTGAATAGAAATTTATTAACAGAGGCAATAAAGTCAACATTTAAGGAATAACATCCTATTAATTTTAAAAGCATCTACAAGGCAAAGGACACATTCAATTTGAGAAAGTGGCAGCCTACAGTACACAAACCAAATACACATTTCATAGATTGCTACTATCTAGAATAAATAAATAGATGGATAGATAGAGTAAACAAAATGAATACCAAGAAAATCAACTAGACTAAAATGTGGTCCAGATATAAACAGAACTCTATAAAAACTATACAAGCTAATGTTTGGCATCCTTAGCCATGGAAATCATGGTTATAACTGGCATCATGGAAATACAAATCAAAACTACTTAGTAAAATCAGTATATAACCATCAGGGTGACTAAAAACAATAAAACAAATGGTAGTTAATGCTGGTGGTGATCAGATGCAGTAAGAGGACACACTTACATTTGCTAGTGAAAATGAAATCTTACAGAGTCTCTATGGATACCAGTGTACCATCCTTGAGAAGATGGACATCAACCAGAAATTGGAAATAATCTAGATGATACTCAACAAAAAATGGATAAAGAAAATATGATATATTTCACAGTAGAATATTATTCAGCTGTTAAAGAAGAAATAATAAAATTTGCATATAGATGTATGGAAATAAAACAATCATTTTCAGTGAGATAACCCAAACACATAAAGACAAATCTGTTTGACATTTGTTTACATGTAAATACTAGCTTTTAAGTCTACGATAGTAAAGATATACTCTACAGAACCACAGATATTAGGTATAGAATAAGATACTGGGGTGTGCAGATAGATCTCCCTAGGAAAGAGAAATAGAATAAATAATTATAGGTGGATGGTGAAACTAGATGGAGAGGGTCAAATGGAAATAGGAAGGGAACAGGGGAGACAGTAATAGAATGTCAGTAGTGATAGCAAAACATACAGGAGATATGAGGGGTGGTTTGAAAACCTAAATCAGTATAAGTTTCCTAAAATTTGTTTATAAATGAAGGCAATATAAATTAAATAATAATTTCAGTGAGTAATGGGGGAGAGAAAGCTATAGCTTCCCATATCTTGTCACTCAATAACGATTTTTAGCACTAGGATGCTGTTGCAATTAATTGGATTTTTTGTTTTTGTCAAAGGGGTCCAATGCAAATACTCAAAACAGCCTAGGCTGTTTCCAAAACTATAATTTGTCCTCCAAACACTTATTACAAGTTCCAATCACTGAAAATATGAACTGCACAACACACTGGACAAACCCAGAAGTTGGGACCTAGATATATAATCACCCAAAACACAGATTCCTAGACCCAAGCCTAAGGAATTCAGTCTATAACAGCCAGGGCACTAAGGCACTACTAAAACCCAGTTCTCCTACTAGTGAAATCTATAAGTATTCCAACACAGGTGAACCATAAGAAAAGTACTTAAAATAACATTTATGATAGGGATCTTTCAAGAACAAGAGAATTAATTCCTTAAAGAAATCAGAAAAAATAGACAAAAATTGAGAGGAAATGAACAAACTGTTTAAAGAAAGCCAATGAAAAACTAACACTTAAAGAAAATAATAAAACAGTTAAGGATCTAAAATTGGAAATAGAAGCACCAAGACAGACACAGACAGGAAATTCAGAACATGGAAAATCTAGGTAAGTGAAAAGGAAATAAGGACATAAGCCATACCAATAGAATACAAGACATGTAAGAAAGAATTTCAGGGGTTAAAAATACAATAGAAGAAGTAAATACATTGTTCAAAGAATATAATAAATCTAAAAAAAAATTCTGATACAAAACACCCATGAAATCTTGGAAACAACAACAAATACAGATTCTCATTACAGAAATCTAAAATGGCTGGGAAACAGTTAAAGAAATTATCAACAGCATTGTCAGTAGGGATCAACATCTGTAGATGTCGAAGCCCAGGCACCACACCATGTGGCTCATGTCATTTTTTTCTTTCTGTGCTGGTTACCACATTTTAGCAAACACCAAAAAAGAAAGCAATATTTAAACAGATTTTAACATAAAGAAAACCACACAATCCAGGGCTTCTCCATACTGTGTTTTGTTACAGTCCAGTTTTGTGTGCTTTACTACACAGTTTGGTTACAGGACTTCTGTGCATTATAAACATAAACCGCACGTAGTTCAGACTGTAAGATCTAGTGTGGACTTGCTGTGCATATTGTAACATTAATTAAAATAGACCTCCCTTTGTATTATAGTCATATGGTCTTATGTATGATAAACAGTTGAATAATTAAAAAAGGGAAATGTTCAACATACTTAGCCATCAGCAAAATGCAAATCAAAATACTTAGAAATTCCATCTTACATCTCTCAGAATAGCTAAGATCAATGGCACAAATGAGAGCTCAGGGGGACTACAATTAGTGCAGTGGGATCATTCCTCCATTGCTGATGTGAGCACAAACTGAGTCACTATGGGAATCAATATGGCAGTTCCTCAGAAAATTGGGAATCAATCTACTTCAATATTCAACTACACTACTTTTGGACATATGCTCAAAAGATGCCTTATTTTCCCACAGAGTCACTGGCACAATTATGTTCATAATGATTTTATTCATAATAACTGCAAACAAGAAACAACCAAAATGTTCCAGAACCGAAGAATGGAAGAATTGTGCTTTATTTAGACAATGGAGTATGACTCCATTTCTAGGGAAAAAATAACATCATGAAATTTGCAGGCTGGATCTAGAAGAAAGGATGCATAAAAGAGGCAACTCAGATCCAGAAAGACAATTATATTATGTATTCACTTAGTAAAGCATAATCATGCTTTAATGCACAGATCAAGAGAAGTTAGGTAAAAAGGAGAGTGCTGGGGGAAAACCATGAATCTCACAAAGAAGGGAAATCAGAATAGATTCTTTGGGTGAACTGGGAGAAGGTGTTGAAAGGAACAGGATGGTTCTATCTGAAAATAGGTGGGCATTTAAGTGTCAATATGGAAACATAGTTTGATGGCAACTTCCTGGAATCCAGTAATAGAGAATATAGAGCCTGATCCAGTCATTTCCTATAACCAGGCTAGGCTTTCACTGTGGGACTGGGACACAGACCTTGTACAAAATCTACAACACACAACTTGCCCTGCCTGCAAGATGCATGGGGGAAATGGTGACTTAGAGCTTATACGAGTGGCCAAAGAATGACTGCTCTGAATCCCATACCACAAACAGACCCCATGACCCACATTGCCTAGTTGATAAGGACTGGAAGCTGGATGGCTGGGAGAACAAGAAAAGAACAAAACAAGACTGACAGAAAAAGTCAATGAAATGATTTCAATGCTATTCTTCTATATTCATAGGCTTGGTGCCTACTCCAGTCATCATCAGAGAGGCTTGCTCCAGCAACTAATGAGAGCAGATGGGAACCCTCAAGAAGCAGAAGAGGAAGAATTATAGGAACCTGTAGGTTTGAGGACACCAGGAGAATAAAGTCCACAGAATTAAATAGGCAAGGCTCATAGGAGCTCACAGAGACTGAAGTGGCAACCAAAGAGCCTGCATGGGTCTGCATCAGGACATTTGCATACATACTGTGGTTCTTTAGTTTGGGTTTTTGTTGGACTCCTAGCAATTAGAGTAGGAGCATCTCTGACACCTCTGCCTGCTCTTAGGACCCTTTTCTCCTACTGAGATTCCTCCAGTCTTGATAGTATTGCTGCATCTTCTTATGCTAAGTTTGATTGATATCACTGAGAGAGGCCTGCTTTTTGTTCTGATGGGAAACAGAGGGGCAGTAGATATGGGAGAAATGGGAAGTGGGGATACTGAGAAGAGGTGAGGGAAGGAAGGCTGTGGTTAGGATGTATTATATGAGAGAAAAAATAAATTTAAAAGAATAAAATAAAAGATTGCAGTAGCAAGGAAAAATGCTAAATTGCCAGATTGAGGGACTGGAAGTATAGCTCAATTGTAAAATATTAATGATGAATAATGAATGATTAATGATACATTAGTTTTATCCCAAGCATCACAACCCTATGTTATTTAAAAATAAGGTAAATATTTTATGATAATAAAACAATATTATAATCATCTGGAAAGAAAAACAGCATCAGAAAATAATGATTGTCTTGGATATTCAAAAGTGGAAGATTGTATTTAGGTAAATAAATACATGTAATTTAAGATTTCTAAAAGAAATAGTTATTCTTTATTGGATGTTTTCTTTATTTACATTTCAAATGTTATCCCCTTCCCAGTTTCCCTCCCTCCTGGAAACACCCTATCATATCCTCCCTCTTCCTGCTTCTATGAGGGTGTTCCTCCACCTACCTACCCACTGCTCTACCCTCAATTCCACTACACTGGGGCATCTAGTAAGCCTTCATAGAACCAAGGAACTCTCCTTCAGTTGATGCATGACAAGACGACCCTCTGCTACATATGCAGCTGGAGCCATTTGTACTCCTTAGACACTGGGAGTTCTGGGGGGGGGGGGTCTGGTTGGTTGATATTGTTCTTCCTATGGAGTTGCAAAGCCCTTCAACTCCTTTAGTCCCCTCTCTAACTCCTCTGTTAAGGACCCCACATTCAGTCCAATGGTTGGCTGTTAACATCTGCCTCTGTATTCGTAGGGCTCTGGCAGAGTCTCTCGGGAGACAGCCATATCAAGTTCCTTTCATCATGTACTTCTTGGCATCAACAATAGTGTCTGGGTTTGGTAACTATAATGGATGAATCCCCAGTTGGGACAGTCTTTGGGTGGCCTCTCCTAAATTTAGTCTGTGCTCTAGACTTTATCTCCATATTTGCTCCTGTGAGTAATTTGAGAATATGCATAAAAGATACATACATGAGAGTACCAACTATTTGCCATAGTTTATTTTTACCTATTACTGTATACCTCAGTTTCATAAAATATAGAATACATCTTTGTATCAAATTATATATGTGAGAGAGGTCATAGGTATTGAAAGTATAAAATGTTTCTGAATATGCTAGTCTTAAATTTTCCAACATTAAAATAAATTTAAGGTATTTGTTTTGGGTTTTTGAGTCTTATAATCCTGAGAAATTCTCCTCTGTGCACCTACCAATGTGTGACAATTACAGCAATATTCAGTTATATTAAAATTCTCTTTTTTGCTTAGGCTAATGTAACATTGTCTTCTTTATTTTATAAGTGATAAACTGTTACTCATAAAATAGGTTAATTTGTTTTGGATATTCAAAGATTAACATTTCCAAAGATTACTTTTGAGGAAAGAATATCCACCAAAATTAATATAATATTTTGATCATTTTATGTTCATATTTATTCTAATACAATTTGTTAGAATGACGAACACTACTACTTATGCATGAACTGAAAGATTTTCTGTTAAAAACATAAATCTAGCAAATATATCAATGAAGTAACAGATCCTTTATTTGTTCCAAGAGACTTATATTCATCTTCACACACACACACACACACACACACAGACACACACTGAAATAAAGAATATTATTTTATTTTTGCTAGAAACATAAATGCTTTGTGTTATTTGTCCCATTATAATTTTAATTTGCCTTCTGCTATGACCAAATTTCAATAAAAATATGCAGTATAAAGATAGATCATTAAGCTTTTAAAAAATATGTTATTTATTTTAAGCATATAGGTGTTTTGCCAACATTTGTATCTGTACACCATCTGTATGAATTGTCTGTGGAAACCAAAAGAGAACATGGGTGTGGGTGTTGTAGCCCCTGAGTGAAGCCCAGTGAACTTTGAAAGGCTTTTATACCCCCTGATAATGCAAATGCTTGTGTCTGCTGTTTTTCCTCATGACACAAGAGAGAGGATTGAGGTTGCTGTTTGGAGTTTGTTTACAGGATGGATAACTCTGCCTCCCTCACCCCCTTATAAATCCATATTCCGGAACACTAGATTATCTGGAACTAGAATTCCAGATGGCTGTAAGCCTCCATGTATGTATGTTGGGAATCAAACTGGTATTCTATTATTCTTGAGCAGCCAGTACTATTAACTTCTGAGCCATCTCTTCAGTCTCAGCATTTAAAAATGTAATCTCTTATTTTAAATAAAAGATGTGCAGGACACAATTCAGTGTTCTAAGTCCATTTGCTTATTTCATGGGAGCTTTATAACTTAAACACTACAGCAGATACTTTGGATATTATATACCAAGGAAGTAATACTGACAAAAATCTGCATGTATATCTACCTTAATTGTGTAATATTTTCTGAGAATTCAACCTAACTCTAGGAAACAGAAAATTTATGTATATTTTATATAAAAGGAGGAAGATAAAATGACAATATGGAAGTCTAGTACTTAGCCCGACATTTAATAATTGAACACTGATAAATATAAATGCAACTATTTCTTTCTTTTCCATTGCAATTACCCTACCAGAACTCAACTGCCAAAGTTTCCTCTCCTTACCAATAATTTCACTTCATTGTGAATCAACTTCTAGATGAATCTATTGCTTTTTTCAGAATGTTTATAATCTAAATACTTTCTGAAAGCAGCATTTCTGAGAACAGAACTTCAGAACCAAGCCTTTATCTCATGAGACTGTTGGACGAAGAATTCTGTATTCAAACAGTAATGATAGTGTTATAATACCAATTGATACCCATTTAAATAGTTGATTATCTGCATCTATTTGAAATTATGCACTTAGTCCAATATGACTTGTAGCAGATAGTTTCAAGTATTATTTTACAATGAATTTTATGAAATTATTTTAGTTATCAATATTATGGGTAGTCTTGTCTCAGAACTTGAAAGAAGCTGTAGAAAAAAAAATCACTTTAGGGTTGAGGAGAACATTGGTGACATAATGAGTTCTAGGATTTCTGCCTCAAGGAAGAAATAAAGAAGAAGGGAAGAAAGAAAAGAAAGAAAGAAAGAAAGAAAGAAAGAAAGAAAGAAAGAAAGAAAGAAAGAAAGAAAGAGAGAGAGAGAGAGAGAGAGAGACAGAAAGAAAGAAAGAAAGAAAGAAAGAAAGAAAGAAAGAAAGAAAGAAAGAAAGAAAGAAAGAAAGAAAGAAAGAAAGATAGAAAATTAAAGAGAAAGAAACAAGTCAATATAATGATGAGGCTGTAACTGAATGATTTTTAAAATTCATTTTACTACCATATTGTTTACCAAGTAAATTTCCTACCTCACTAGAAGGAATGTTAGTAAAAATTGATAATAATTAATTTGCACAATAATTATTGGCATATAATAGTGAACTATATTCATGGTGTGCTAATTTCCTTTCTTCCTTCCTTTCTTTCTTTCTTTCTTTCTTTCTTTCTTTCTTTCTTTCTTTCTTTCTTTCTTTCTTTCTTTCTTTCTTTCTTTCTTTCTCTCTCTCNTTTCTTTCTTTCTTTCCTTTCTTTTTTTTTTTTTGTTTTTTTTGTTTTTGTTTTTCAAGACACGGTTTCTCTATGTGGCCCTGGATGTCCTTTACCTCACTCTGTAAACCAGAACTCAGAAATCTGCCTGACTCTGCCTCCCTAGTGCTGGTATTGAAGGCATGTGCCACCACCACCTGGCGGTTAATTTCCTTTCTTAATCATAGTAACTGAGAGAAAATAACATCCATTTCTATTTCACTGCTGATTGAGAGGAAATCATTCTTCCATCACAATACTCCTTCAAAGTAAAGTTCAGAAAAGAGAAGTAAAAGGTGATTACTCTCCAGAAGATATCACTTTTCCTCACATAGTCATTAGCCTTGTTTAATGTAGGTTTTATCATGTTGGAAAAGACTCATGGACTAGTTGACAGGCTGACTCTCACTTCCATTTGGTTTATCTGTATAAATACAGCCTCCAACTCTCCAATCTAAAGTTAGCCACAATGATTTAGTAAAGCCATACAAACATTGAACCTGATCACAAAAGGAGAGACTGTAGTTGATGTCTTAGTACAAAGAAAAATGGAGTAAAAGACAAACCCAGCAACAACAAAGGGGTTTTTATCATCTATATTTTATATTACCTGAGTGCCTGTCTGCTGGTTCAATTCCCAGTTCTGTTACTGGCAAAACACACTGCCCTGGGCAAATCACTTAACCTTATTGTGTGCCTGACTCTTTGTGAAGAGAATAAGATGAAGACACAGTTTAGTATTTATATAACAATGGGGACTCTTGGAAACATAATAGCATGATGTATTGGTGGCAAATATATAAGAAAATATTCTTTAAGTTTTGCAGCTACATTTTTATAATGCTCAAAGTTCACATAAGAGCATTGCGTTTGAAGTGTAATGCACAGTTATATGTGTTACCATTTTAAAAGTAAACAGTCAAATTGATACCATGCTGTCAAAGCTAAATAAGTCAGGTATTTCTCTTCAAGTACAGATTGGCCTTCTGTCATTATTTTAATAGTATGATAAAGCTTTAGTCAATTCTGTGAAGAAAAGATCTGAAAGTTTTTCCAGGGCCCCAATAAAGCATAAATGCAGTTACACATCACTACACTGCTGTTGACCACTATGAAATAGAATGAATACTGACCAATTAAGACAGTATATTATCAGTAGCCAATTAAAAATCTGCCTTCTCTTTATTGAGTGTAACCTGCTGACTCTCTATATAGATTATTATGAAATGATTGTAACAGCCATCCATAGTCGAATTACCTCCATTTATAAGTGAAAACTCTACGACTCAGAGATATAAAGATAATCAAAGCAAAAAACTATGCAATGAATTGCAGTTGGAAATTTATAACCAAATTTAGCTTTATTAGAAACTAAACTCCATATTCTATTTTATTAAATTTAATAAGTTATTTTGTGTACATGTCAACTGTTGCAGCCCTCCTGCTCTCCCCTTGGAGAGTTCCCCCTCCCACCTCACCCCCTTCCCCTTGCCTCTGAGAGAGTGCCCTACCAAAGGCATCAAATTTCTATAGAATTAGGCTCATCCTTTCCCATTGAGGACAGGCTAGTCAGTCATCTGCTACATATCTGGAGGGGTTCTCAGACTAGCCCAAGTATACTTTTTAAAGGTGGATTAATATATGGGAGCTCTGTTGGAGTCCAGTTTTGTTGACACTGTTGGTCTTCCTGTGGGGTAGCCATGCCCTTCAGTTCCTTAAATTCTTCCCTTAACTCTTTCCTAGGGATCCCCCAAAGTCAGTCAAATATTTGACTGTAAGTATATGCAGTTATATCAGCCAGCTGCTGGAACAGCATCTCAGAGGAGAGCCAGGCTAGGCTCCTAACTACAAGCACAAAACAGCATCAGTAATAGTGTCAGGAATTCCTGCCTTCCCATGGTATGGATCCAAAGTTGGGCCAGTCACTGTTCAGCCTTTCCTTCAGTTTCTGTTCCATTTTGTCCCAGCATTTCTTTTGGATAGGAGCAATTTATGAAAATAAATCACATGAACATCCCATTAGATGCTGAAAAAGCATTTGACAAAATATAACACTATCTCATGTTAAAAAATATTGGAGAAATCAGGAATTCAAGGCACATATCTAAACATAATTAAAGCAATATACAGCAAACTCATAATCAATACCAAGTTAAATGGAGAGAAACTTTAAGAAATCACAGTAAACTCAGAGATAAGACAAGGCTGCCCATTCTCTCCCCATGTATTCAATATAGTACTTGAAGTACTAGCTAGAACAATATGACAACTAAATGAGATAAAGAACATACAAATGGGAAAGGAAGAGGACAAAGTATGAATATTCACAGATGATATGATAGGATACATAAGTGACTCCAAAATTCTACCAGACATCTACTACAGCTGATAAAAATCTTCAGCAAAATGGCTGGATATAAAACTAATTCAAAGAAATCAGTAACCCTTATTTATACAAATGATAACCAGGTCAAGAAATAAATTAGGGAAACAATACCCTTCTAAGTAGCTGCAAATAATATAAAGTATTATAGTATAACTCTAACCAACCAAATGAAAAATCTGTATAGAAAGAATCTCAATCCATGAAGAAAGAAATCATTGATGACCACAGAAGATCGAAAGATCTCCCATGCTCATGGATTGGTATAATTAACTAAGTGAGAGTGGCCATCTTACCAAAAGCAATCTACAGATTCAATGTAATTCTCATCAAAATTCCCATCATTGAGAGACCATTTCTCAACTTAATATGAAAAAAAAGCAAGGAAAAACAAAACCATTCTGAAAAATAAAAGATCCTCTTGATGAATCAGTATCCCTGACCTCAAGGTGTACTACAAAACAATAATGACAAAAAAATGCATAGTATTGCTACAGAGACAGAGTATGGTAAGTGAAATAGAATTGAAGTCCTAAAAAGCAAACCAATGCACAGAGGAACACTTGATTTTTGACAAAGATACCTAAACCATACACTGGAAAAATGAAGCATCTTCAACAAATGGTGCTGGTCTAACTGGCAGTCT
Source organism: Mus pahari (assembly GCF_900095145.1). Classification (NCBI taxonomy): domain Eukaryota; kingdom Metazoa; phylum Chordata; class Mammalia; order Rodentia; family Muridae; genus Mus; species Mus pahari. The sequence goes on along the minus strand of NC_034613.1, from coordinate 106,226,737 downwards.
GCAGAATACAAATTGATCCATATTTATAATCCTGCACAAAGCTCAAGTACAAGTGGATGAACCACCTTAACTTAATGCCACATACACTGAATCTAATAAAACAGAAAGTGTAAAATACCCTTGAAATCATTGGCACAGGAGAAAATTTCCTGAATAGAACAACAGTGGCTCATGTTACAAGATAAATAATTGATATATAGGAACTTGTGAAACTGAAAAGCTTCTGTAAAGCAAAGGATATTGTTAACAGTACAAACCTGCAACCTAAAGATTTGGAAAAGATCTTCACTAACCCTATATCAGACATCAGGCTAATAACCAAAATATATAAACTCTAGATACTAATTTACTGTGGTGGTTTATTTGAGAATGTCCTCCAAAAGATTATGTATTTGAGTACATGGTTCCAAGTTGGTGGAACCATTTTGGAAGGATTAGGATTAGGAGTTTTATCATTGTTGGAGGAGGTCCATCACTGTGAGTGAGGTTTGGAGTTTAAAACCTCTTCACTCTCCTAGTTATCACTTTTTATTTCATGCTCCTACCGTAGATCAAGAAGTTAGCCATAAGATCCTGCTCCATTGCCATGCCTACCTGCCTGATGTCATGTACCCTTCAAAGATGGAAACAGATTCTAATCTATAAAATGGTAAACCTCAATGAGTTATTTTCTATGAGTTGCCCTTGGTATTGTACTTTATCTTAGCAGTAGAGAAATAACTAAGACAATAACATATAATCAAATTATCTGTAAGAATGGTTATTTTCCCTCAAATACTTAGAGGTTCAATTTTGGTATCAACTAGCTTTGCGGTTTGTTGTATGTATATGTAGACATGGTTTGCTATGTTGAGGAACTATGTCATATCGATGTGCTTATATCATGGATATAAATTAAGAGAGAAAGAAGAAGGCACTAGTATTTTACTATCCTTTTATAATGAACATTTCTAGTGTCCTAAGTTGTTCCATTAGATCTTACCTGATTCTTTCTACCACTTCCTAATATCACCAAACTGGCATAAGCACTTGGACCACTTGGGGATATTTAAAACACAAATTATAACAAGATTTTTTTTCCAATGCAAAAATTATCAGTTAATATTAAAATAACATGTTTTATCAGCAGGTTGGTTAAGAAGAGTTTTTCTGTTTTGATCCCTGCTTATCTTTTGTATTATTCTATAATTCTCTAGTCTTTCTTCTTATGGTTCATATAATCTATACTACATAAGGAAGGTTATAGCTTGTCTTTGATTAAATTAGCCAATTATTTTGAATCCTTGTGAAAGGAATTATAAAATTGTCAGCTAATCCTACATACTAATGGAAGAAGTCATGTCTACTTCTAGTAAATGAAATGAAACTCATGAAAAAACCATAGCAAAAGAAGTGGTTCTTAAACTAAATTAAATATAAACGAGTATTTAGGAGGAACTTTTAATTTTTTTATTGTATGAATTCAGAGATGATAAGACTTATGGCTTTATCATTAATAATTAGTCTACTTTGTGAAGAAAAATCTCTTAACTTAGTGACCAGATAGTTTCTAGTATACTTGTAGTCATTCATAATTTGGAATATAGGTCTCTTATATGAGTGCTATTTAATATAAATATTACTGAGAATTGAAATAGAACCATATCATCTCCTTATAATATAATACATGTAATTTTTGCAATATATATGACTGGTAAACAATGTGAGATTTTTTTAAGTTTCTATTTTTTCCTGCCCATTACCAATATGGAAAAGAGAGAACTTGACCTTCAATGAAGAATAGCACTGGGTTGAGATTAATGCTCAGCTTATCTAGCCTGCATGATATCTGGATATCTGGATTTCACTTCCCAACCCTACCAAAAATAAATTGGGTCATTGCATAATTAAAATAGGACAGTTCAAATTTTAGAAAGGCTTTATAAGCACAAAAGGCCTTGTATTTTTAAATTGTTTGTTTGTGTGTGTGTGTGTGTGTGTGTGTGTGTGTGTGTATGTGTAGGATATTTTGCCATCTAATATCTGCAATGATAGCTCAGGTAGGTACTCTACAAACATGTAGGCACTATATAAATTCAATAGAGATAACATCCTTGTTAACTTTTTCTTTTATTAGAATGAAAAATATAATTCTTTCATGATACCTAGTATCATGACCATTTATGGCATAACATTCATTGACTGTTTTTATAGTTGACCTTTAAAATATTTTGTTTTTAGAATGACTGGGTACTTCACATTATCCAAATAGGTTACTCAGAGTGAACTGGAATGGATGTGCTATATTAGAATGCTGAAAAGGTCAATGATTTAGTTGTTCATATTTTCTATAGAATATAACACATATTTTAATCGTTGGTAAAACATTTAAAGTGATTAACACTAAATACTAAATAAGAATTATGATGACCATTATTTTTCAACTATGATCTATTCACTATTTTTCAAAGTAGCAATAACAACATACAAAGAACACAAAGTAAAATAACTACTGAGAACATTTAATGGTGTTTTAGTGGAAGAAATTGGCATCTAGACTCTCATACATATAAGAGAAATGTAAAGTTGTATGTAGGATTTATAAACAGTTTTAGGGGAGCATTTTTTCATTCATTTCAATTCAACCTAAATTCTTCAAGGTGAAATGACATCTGGTTGAATTTACTGTTTTGACAAACTTCACCTGTCAGTAGGACTGATTGCCTCATTAACTTATTAAACAGATACTTTAGTGCCTATTGTTTGCTTGTAGGACAGTATGAAAACTAATTTAACATTGAAAGTGTTAAACGACATGAGCATGATATCCCTGGAAAGGAAAAAATGAGAGGGATGAAATGGCAGATTCTATCTAGCATTCAGAATTATCCAGAATTTCCTGTGCCAGGACCCAGACACTACTCAGATTATTTCACCCAAAATGGTGTTTAAAATCTTCTGTCCCACAGTACAGTAATAAAATACTGATAAAATACAGAGCAAATACCCACTGAAAGCTCTCAGCTTGACAAAATGATGACAAACATTTCTAGTGCATAAAATGAAAAGTTTTATTAAGCTTATCTTTATTTGATGAAAGTGCAGAATTGGGTAAAAGTAATCTTTGTTTTATTTATAGAAAGTTTCATAAAAATCTATTGGTAGAAACTGAGATGGAATCCACAATCTAAGAACACAATTCGAGAATAGCATAAAACTAAGCAGGTCATTGAAAATTAGAACCCAAAACAAATATGCTTAAACTATACATGTATTATCTTGCTTTAAAAATCTCAAAAATATGTACAATGAGGATTATTATATACATAATTATCAATTTGAATCATTCACATTTTCTTTAAAATGTGTATATTATATATAAAATAGGGATTAAACAAGTATTTTCAAAATGTCATATATGTTTTTATGCACATAGGATAATGAAATTTGTTGACCTCTCTGAACATTACAGGCAAGGTTTTAGATCTTAGGAAAACAAGGTAATAATGATTCTTATGGATTTGTCATCACAGAGTTAATAGTTCTCTGAATATATTAGATATAATTTGAAGTTCAATGCAATTATTTTTAAAAATTATATCTACATGTTGATTCAGCATTTCCTTCTAGTAATCTGCTTCACAGAAACACCTACATTCATAATTACATATGTTTGAAAAATATATGTATATTTTTAATCATATATATATATATATATATATATATATATATATATATATAAAATTTTTAAAATTTTGTTTTTAAGAAAAATATCCTGAGAACAACTTGAATGTATTTCAATTAAAATTGTTAAGCAGACACACACTCAATATATGAAAGATATTTCTAAATTTTCATGTCTACTACAACCCTACTTGCAGGGGCCAAGAGACAGGATCTACCTTTGTGTCTGTTGATTGGTCAGTGAAAAAAGCATGTATGGTTTAGGGCCAAGAAATATGGGACCAGGCCTGGAGAAATAGTTGGTTGTTGTGTGTCCAACTCTATGAAATATTGTTCTGAGTTTGGCAGGAACAGTGCAGCTCCTCTCATATATTAGGCCTTCATGTCTCAGTACATAATCCTTGTGACTCACATAACCTTTGACTCACCAGAAGATGTCATGTAGTCAGTAGCCAGAGTAATTTTCTTTTCCCCTTATAAGGTCACATCCAACAGAGATAGTGAGTTTATACGGGAACCTTCTACTGTAGAAACATTTTAAACTATATATGCACGTATACATAGGACTTAAAATGTGGTTACTCTATAATATGGTAATAATGCCTCTACTAGACAGCATAACCTAACAAATATTAATCCCAGTGCCAGGAAATTATTACTTCTTTTGGAGTTGCTAAATTATGAAGTCCTAAACCTCTCAATCATTAGAAGCCACTAGTCAATATACTTTGTTACATCAGATGACTTGATAGTAAGAGTCTTTTGATGGGAATAAAAAAAATTTATATCCTAGAACATGGCAGAATCAAGCTGCTATTGACCTGGAAGCTTCTTTACTACTGTCTAGTTTTCATAGTGCTGGTAAGTACAATGCACATTCCCAGAGGAGAAAAGTAATTATCAATCATATCCAGCATGAGCTCTGTGAGTTACAATGATGATTGGCTATGCAAAACATGGCTACTGATACAATAGTAGCACAAAGATCATGGAAATAACCAACCACTTTTTGATTGGATTTAAGTATCACTCTACAAGAGAAAACCTATGATTGACACTATGACTAGGACTAAGAACAGGCAGCTAGACAGGTCATATGTCTTAGTGGAAAACATACTATTATGATCCTGCTTAATACAAACTATTAAACTAATTCCACATGACTTATTATCATGTATATCAAAGATTAATGTATCAATCAACCCTTATCAGAGAATCTTTTTTTTGCCATAAATGGTAAACACAGAGTCCTATGCCAGAAAAGTGAAGAGAGGAAGACAATGGCAGAATTCTCAGCCCTACATGGGATTTCTATATCACATCCTTTCCTCCGAAGTCTCAATAACTATTATGAAAGAAGTGGAAAGAATGTAAGAGTCAGAGGTGGTAAATGACTGTCATCTGGACATAACAGGGTAGGGTTACACTGGAATTCATGATGGTTATGCTAGCATATACAAGTGCAGTGCAAGCTCAAATTATATATATATCCAGTCTGAAAAGTGGAGATAGAAACAAAGTTAAACCCCTAACCAATAAGTTATTAAGATTTCATAATATCTAGGGGAAGAAGATTCTACTCTTTAGGTTTGTACCTACTGATAAGCCTGCTACACTATAATGGAAGGCAACACATTCAAGAATATATGTTCAAAACAAATGTGACTTGATGAATTAAAAACAAGTACAGGAACCATATTTGAGTTGTTAGGAAAGGCTGGTAAATCTGAGAGGATTAAATAGAGGGAAGAATATATTCAACAAATTATACAAAATTCTCGAGCAACTACAAAGAAAAGAATTGAAACAGTTTTTAAAGGAAAATTGAAAGGAGTGTATGTTTAAAATGTTCTCTCATATCAAATGCATTTAAGCTGATTGTGCTGGTCAGTTTTATTTTAGTGGGGATTGGGGGCATTTTTGTGATTGTTTTCTCTCTCATTTTTGTCTGCTTGACAATCTCACATAATTCAGTATCATCTGGAAAGAAAAGAAAATACTATAACTTATTTAGTTCATTCAGTCAATTGATGCACACAGAGATGGAGGTGGAGATTTCCACTTTTAAATGTATGAGAATATGTGGGTTCAATAAGTAACCCACCTGAGAAGACAAAAATTTGAATATTTCAAACTTAAAAAAAAAAAAAAAAAAGAAATGACCTCAATTCAGATAATGTCTTGATCAGCTTGGATTGTAGGTCACAGTCTCTTGGATATTTTCATTAATGGTTGATGAGCCCCACTTTGGATGGTGATACCACTAAACAGGTTAGGTTGTATAAAAATACAAGGTAAGCAAGCTATGGAGAGCAAGGGGTCAGCAAAATTCCTCCATATTCTCTTCTCTAATCCCTACCTCTATATTTCTGAAATGAATTCCCATGATGATAAATGCAACCTGTAACTTATATGAACCCTTTGCTTTCCAAGTTGTTTTGGTCAAATGATTACCACAAAAATAGAAAGCAAACTAATGTGTATATTAGTTTGAAATATTTCTGAATACAGGTATTATATCAAATATATCACAAAGATTCAAACATTTTTGTTTATTAAATCTTAGAAATATGCATTTAAACATTGTTTTACACGTAATTTTAAATATCAGACCAGTTATACACATACATATAAACACACACACATATATATAGCCATATAGTAAACTACTTTGTGAATATATATATATATATATATATATATATATATAAAATGTATAAATGACAAATATGCATAAATATACATAAACACACACACACACACACACACACACACATATATATATATATATATATATATATATATATAGTGAACTACTATATGAAATCCAATATATACATATATTTTTATATGTGATGTATACATGACAAAGGTATACATATAACTTAAGCTGGGTCTTCTCACCTTCTCTAACCTGTCTCCTGTTAGACTATTACCAACATATTTTTGAGAAAGAGATTAGAATGGATGTCCATCAAGTCACAAATAAATTCTCATTTTCAGAAATTGTAGTGATCAGAATACAGGAAGTTAAAGATACATGAATACTTCTTTCAGAAAATTATTCATTGAGTAATCATGTTATTTACTGATATACATTTTCATTTTTAAACATTTTAGTAGTCTTTTTGTATTAAGTTAATCTCTTCATAGACATACATTTTATATTTTGCATTTGTTGTAATTTTATATATATAAACAGAATATTTTGGTCACATCCACCACTCTTTTCCTGCCTTCTAATTCCCTTTAAATTGTACTTCACAGCCACTTCTCAACTTTTCTGCCTTCTTTTGTCCTCCTTTTCCTCATCTTTGTCTTTTTCCTCCTCCTATTTCCCCTCCTCCACTTGTTCTTTTTGATGATGGTGTTGTTGTAGTCCTCCTCTTCCTCCTCCTCCTCCTCCTCCTCATCATCATCATCATCGTCATCATCTTTCTTTTCCTTCTTAATTTTGTTCTTGTTGTTCTTGTTCTTGTCTTTTTTAATTAATTTTTGCTGTTGTTGTTCTCCTCCTCCTCTAATCCCACTTCCTCCCTCTTTCCTTCTTGCATAATACAGGGTCCAATTAGCATTATCACTATGTATATAAGTATAGAATGGAATTCACTAGAGTATGAATATTATACCACAGGCTATACCTCTCTAGAAAACTGATTTTTTTTTTTTTTTTTTACCCAGAGGCCATCAAGTTCCAATAGCTTTTCAAATATGGATGGGGATTCAAAAATATTTTCTCTAGTGCTAGAATACTAACTGAATTGACCTTGTAGAGTTTTTTTTGTTGTTGTTGTCAACTACAGACACTCTGAATTCTGGAAGTGTAATGACCCTTCTGTGTCCAGATACATTTTATAACAACATTTGAGGAAACTTCACTTTTACCAATTTCTTCATTTTGTATGCAAGGTTATTTCCTGAACCATGGGGTGTGAGTGTAAGTTTCAACAAAATTTGATATTGCAAATGTTCTCATATGTTGTCTTTTTATAATCTTTCTCTTGAAACATATATATGCTTATATGTATTTCTATCAACATTTGTGTGATGTGTGTGTATGTGTGTGTGTGTGTGTGCATGTGCGTGTGAGTGTGTGCACATTCATGTACTTTTCTTCCTGTGTGTGTGTCAACATACATGCATAAAATCAACACACTTATAAAATTATTAGTAAATTAGAAAAATACTTAAGAAAAGAACTATCAATGAATATACCATCTTCAGGATCTGGTTTTGGCACCAAATACTTGTGGTGATACAATTTAATTAAAATATCTTTTGATCACCAAAAGACTGTACTTTTGAAATACCTCACAGCAAAATTTATTATACAACCTAAGCTTATGCATAGCTTTAGTATTAAGTTATGTATTCTTTCATGCTCCTGTCCCAGAATAATGAATATATGTTTGTGGGATAATCATTTGCTAAAACTGCAAACAAAACTTTATACAACAAATAGCCAACAGAAATGTAAGAAAGTAAATGGATTTACCTTGATAATACATGTTTGCAGTAATATTTGCTTTTCTGAGTGTTTCAGGATCAGTTAGATCAATAAATTAACTTTCCCTCTTGTAAAACTTTTAAAAATTTCTCTTATGAATCCCTCATTCTATTTCATATGATGCTTTTTGTGTTTTTAATAGCCATAGAACAATACCATGTTAAGGAAAGCAATAGGAGCAGAAATACATGGACACAAACAGGCCAGTAACCAGAAACGGTAGACTGATGGAGGATACAGGAAGAGAAGTAGATAATTTAAATTTGACTCATTTTTTTTTTGGCCAAATTAATCCAAGTCTGTTTTCATTGCTTTGTAATACCCCAACATCTTTTATATATTTGTTGAGTTAGTTAATAAAAATTTATGCCTCCTCTATTAGTAAAAAATAAAATATGTAGAAAGTTTCAAAAATTAATTGACTTAAAGATTTGACCAGAACTAGGAATATATTCATACTTAGCCTATCTCCAGTTGCCCATAAGAGTACAAGAACTTTCAGAAAAGAAAAATTCTAAATCATGATATGTGTATATTTAAATTTATTTGTAAGCCCCAGCTACCACAACTGAGAGATCTTTCTTTCTCCTGACCATGAGACAGGATTTTATGATCGGGGATTTTCTTTCCAGCATGTTAATTATTGGGCAAATTCTAATGTGCAGGGCAACTCTATAATACTGCAGACAAGGCACTCTCTTAAGCATTCTTATTTGGTGGGTTAGCATTTTTTTTTTTAAAAAAAGTCCTTTCCTGTGTTTTTTCAAATAACACAGTAATTTGTTATATCTAACCATTAAACACGATAATAAAAACAAAGCAATTTCTGATTTGCTAAAGATGTATTTTCTTGAAATTTTAACAAAATATTTTTAAAAACTACTAACAAAAATAGCACATGTAAGTTATGTTTTATAAAGACTATTTTACTCTCTTCAGGGTAAAAATGTTCCTTCTTATTCTGTCTCATGTAGTTATAAATATTCTGTAGAAATGACTTTGAGGTTCTGTGTTCTCTTTTCCTATTATGTGAACATAGTGAGTAGTATAAGATTGGTGATCCCCACTAAGATTAAGTTAATCTATTTTCAAAGCATAGTTCATCTCTAAAATAACAGCATACTTTGTATCATCAATTTTGTTTTGTTGGATAATTAGGCATTAATTAAAACAAAAACGTTTAGGGGAAATGGGATTGAATATTTTTCTACTACTTCCATAAACACAATAATGCAATCTATTTTTTTATTCAAATACTTCTTTGACTATAAAATGTTTCTACTACAAAATTTTTGCTATTCTAGATCCTTCAGTTATCAACTTTAATTCTTTTATGTGTACCATTTCTGCATGTCCTTTTAAAAATGAGGTGATTATAAATTCGGCCAGGCAGTGGTGGCTCAGGACTTTAATCCCAGCACTTGGGAGACAGAGGCATACAGATTTCTGAGTTTGTGGCCAGCCCAGTCAACAAAGTTCTAGGAAAGCCAGGGCTACACAGAGAAACTCTGTCTTGAAAAAACAACAACAACAACAACAACAAAAAAACAAACAAGAAAGAAAAGAAAGAAAGAAAGAAAGAAAGAAAGAAAGAAAGAAAGAAAGAAAGAAAGAAAGAAAGAAAGAAAGAAAGAAAGGAGGGAGGGAGGGAGGGAGAGAGGGAGCGAGGGAAGGAAGGAAGGAAGAATTGGTTAATAAAATTATGTAATACGTCTCATATTATAGACAATTATTTATTTAAATATATGGTACATCACTTTTTATTTCCTTTTTCAAGACTAATTTAACTTTAGAAATAAAATAGGACAGCTCAATTCTGGGAGGAATTTGGCATAACTATTGGTTTAACTACATGTGAATATTTTATCATACTTTTCTTAGTACAAGCATGATGTAAACACCAGAAGATTTTACTGCTCTGAATTTCTATAATATATTCTAAGTTATTTTGTGAAGGATCTAAATAACAAGTACTGTAGGAGGGGAACAGTATGGCTAGTTTGAAATCCATTTTGCCTGCATACTGTTTGATTTTGTTCAAAGACTGCAAAGCATGGATAATGATGTAGACAATAATGTCTTTCTTCTAGTTATATTTACACATTTATTGCAGGTTCCTAAGGTTAATTTTAAATTGGTTTAGGATTTCTATATTTATTTCCACATATATAGTGTTATGAGAATGACTTTCCCTTGATGTTACTTGTTGGAAAGAATTTCTCAGAAAATGCTATGATTATAAAGTCAAAAGCACGACTTCAATTATAATTCAAAACATTCAAAAGGAGGCGATCTGAAGAAGGAATAATGAACAAAAAAATGGGGAAAAGGAAGTTTGTGCTTAAAATTCCAAATGCAAGCAAAGAGGGTAAAGAAATTCAGAACTGTCCTATGCTACTACATTTTCCCCACATCTTCTTGTCATCTGTGGTATATATTCAACATACTTTTGTACTGAACAAAGATTTCCTTATTTTACCTATGACAAAAATCTAAGCTTTCAATGCATACAGGAAAATAAGCACAAAGAACAACTTGTTAAGAAAAAAATGTATTGTTTTTACCTCACTTACTTCCTTTGTTTTTCCTTGAATAGTAAATACCTCAACCTTAATCAATAGTTTTATTTCAAATATGGTATATTTGTATCTGTGCATATGTTCTGGGAATATTAAATATTCATTGAATGATGAAATTTTGTAAAGAAAATTGCCCTGACATGTTCTATCCTGTCTTTGCTTGAGTTTATTTATTTTTTAATGTTTTTATGATGTAAGCTAGAGTCATCAATGTATTGAAAATGCATCAGCACTCTATACATATGCAGTTGTACTTCTGCTTTGTTGTGGCTGGGATTCTTAAAGTGGTTTAAATATACTAGTTATTGAAAACTAAAAGCCAGGTTTTGAATTAAGTAACAACTATATAATACAATTCAACTCTCTTCTTCCTTTGTACCCATTATCATTAGAAGTCAGTTTCAAAATTTTCAGAAACCAACAGATGGCAGCAGAGACTTGTACTCTGGCACACAAATTTTATTTTCTCAAGTAATTATCCCCAAATAGCAATTAAATTTCTAAAGGCAAAACTGTCATTTTTTAAGCTGAGCAACACTAGAAAAATCTTTAAAGTCTTTTTTCAGGCAAAAATTAGTAAAATAACATTCTCTTTGCTCATTAAGCATCCAACCCGGCCTTGATTTTATAATTATCTTTTTCCCCTTATGCATTTATTTAAGATTTACCAAAATTATTATCATATCTATAAACTTTTTTCTGCTTGCCAAATGAAACAACAACCAAAGTATGCAAGATTTCAATAATCCCCACATTTCCATTTAAGTGAAAACATCAAAGAGAAAGAATATAGAGAGTTTGTTTTCAGTTAGTCTTCCTAAAGCTAAGTGGTGCTATATTTGCCAGAAGGCTCACATTACACTGTCATGCTTGAAAAATCTAACATCAGGAACAAACCGATTACTGATATTTTTAATATACTTAAAGATGAAGCTGCTGGAGGAAAAATAGTAAAAATCATTTCCACTGTACATTGTAAATCTTCATCTGTTTCTTTTTTTCCTACTCAGTAAGTCTCAGCTGAAAAATCTTTGCACAGAAAAAGAAATCTTATCTCAAATACCATGATGTATTTTCAGTAATCTGCAAGGAAAATCATTGTCATTAGTTTCCAGTACTGCTTCATGACAGAAATATATATTACAGGTACTTCTCAATTACTCAGTCATAGAGGAGCCTTTTGTCTGGTTTTCTTTACTATGCAATAGTCTATTGAGTAATATCTCTATTTCTCTACCTACTGAAATATCATAACAATCTTGCCACACCTTCCTAATAGGCACTCACTACTTTTTGTGAATTACTTCTATACCTCATATTTCTGTTATGACCCTTAAGAAATTTATTGCAATTATTGGCCTATCAGTCTCCATTTCCAAACTGTGAGTTCAAAAAAAAATCCTGTTTCTTCTTTGTATTGCCAATACTATATATATGACATTCAGAAATGATAGAGATAAGCTCAGATCATTTCAACGCCATTAGGAGTGGTTCATTATATTTAAAGCACATTGCCAAGGGATTTAGAAAGCAGCAAAAGACAGAAAAAGCTGTCACTCTCCTAAAGATGACCCTAGTCTTTGAAATTAAGATTTGCCCAAGGAAAGACAATCTAATGCAGGTACAAATGAACATGATACAAGTTAACAGGGCATACTGTAAAGCTGTAAAATATTTAGAGTATACTAGCTATTTATGAAATTAAAAAGTCACCAACAAAGCCAGGGTTTAGAATTTGGTTGACAAGTTGTAGATTAACAATTTTAGGAGAAGAAATCTGTGCAATGTTAAAAAAATAAAGATTAAAATCCTGAAGGTTTCCCAGAATTAAAGAGCAGAGGAAATAAAAGAAGCTGACAGACATTATGTGTGAAGAGAGGACCTTCACTTAGCATCTTGCTGAGGAAATGACTTTCTTACCTTGTGATTTGTTTCTGTTTCTGTAAGAATTTTGTTTGTTAGATTTCCAGTTTTGTTCTGTTTGAGGAGAATTTCCATTTAGACAGAAAAATAAAATAAGATGTTGAAGCAATATAGAGTGAAAGAGAAATCAAATCAGTAATCGTATTATGTATACTTATTTAAAACTAAAGCAAAAGTGAAGCTTTTTATTTTCACAGAAAATTTAGAAAATAAAATGTCCATTAGGGCTTGCGACTTTATTCTTAATAATATAATCATCTACAACAATCTAACATAAACAAGAATGAAGGGGCATAGACATATATGTATAGTCATTAAAAACATTGTAGCCTTTTGTATAAAAGGTCATAACTCCTACCTAGTTACTAGATATTTTTACCTTTTCATTCATTAACAAAGAGGTCATTCTAAGATGCACAAGATCTGTGTGTTATATTTACAGAAATTATTTTTATTTACTTTTTTGCAGTATTTTTATTATAATTATTCTCCTTGTTTCAGTTAATGTTGTTTATCCATAAACAAATTTTGGCTTATAAATGACTAAATATCTAACAGATTTTGAAAATTTAGGTGAGATATTCATAAAGAAAATACTTTTCAAACTTTGAAGGAACCAATAGAAGTTACAATCTATATTATGGTCCAAATCCTCTCTTTTGTAAAATCTCTAAGTTTTGCAAATGTCTTTCAGATAAATTAGGAAAGTACTCAGAGGATTTTATGTGTATTTATGAAATAGTTTTTTCATACACTACCCATTATCTTCCTGTTATGGTCATGGCAAGTTCCTCAAGCACTGGTGTGAAATAGCTTACTCTGCTTCTAAGCTATAACTCCCTATTCAGGCTAAGAGGATTATCTTGTGACTAAAAGATACATTCACCTAAAGATAATGTTCTATTCATAATTCCTGTCCAGGATTTTGTAGTCATGGTACCCCAGCATTTGTGTTCATGCACATACATATACACATTCACACACACACACACAGAGAGAGAGAGAGAGAGAGAGAGAGAGAGAGAGAGAGAGAGAGAGAGAGAGAGAGAGAGAAAGAGACTTTAGAAAAGTGAGTCATTTAAGAATTTATTCTCTTTTCACAGTAGGTTTTCTCACACCAACATTGAGAACAAAGAACTCATGTATGGGAGTGAGCTGGAGGTGTGTGTCAGTACAGATATCAAACATCATTTAATTTTTTTTCCTCTCTTACTGTAGACAATTCTTTGTGGAAAAACTCATCAGTCTTCACGGCATTGTTTTTCTGGGACATGGCATTGTTCTTAGGACAGTAACTAAGTAGAACAGAAGTAAGAATGATTTTAAGATTAGAACTAAGATTCTAAGCTTGTAGACAATTCCAAGGAAACAATGTCTTACAAATACAACAAGACTGATTCACATGTCAACTCAGAGTCTGTGATAACAAGCAAAGTTCATAGACAGGTTCAAAAGAGACAAACTTTGAGCACCGAAAATGAGAGGAGATCATAAAGCCTTACCCCTTATAAAGAAGTTATTTGAAATTGACACCTGTCATGAAATTGGAAATAAGTTTTCTCCAAATGGAATGTCACTGTGTACATCAAATACTACATTCTGGAACAGGCCTGAGGCTCACAAAACAGACAACAAAATTTTTGTGTGCATTTTTTTTGCTTGATTTTTGGTACTTTTTTTTATCTTATTAATTTTGTTTGTTCAGTTTGGCTTTCTTTTTCTACGTTTTTCTCTTTTTAGAGAGAGAGAAAGAACATGAAACTGGTTTTGTCAACATGTACGAAGATCTGGGAGTAGTTGGGTGAGGGGAATGAATATGATTAAAATATTTAGTATGAAAATGTTTAAATAAAAATAAATTAATTTTAAAAAACGGGCTAATCAAGCTAGGGGAAGCAAGTCTGTAAGCAGTGCCCCCTGAGTGCCTTCTACTATAGCTGTTGAACCCAGGTCCTAAACCTGCTTGAGTTCCTGACCTGACTTCCTCCAATGATAGACTCTGATTTTGAAGTGTGTCTTAGTTAGGGTTTTACTTCTGTGAAAAGACACTATGACCAAGGCAAGTCTTTTAAAAGACAACATTTAAATGGGCTGACTTACAGGTTCAGAGGTTCAGTCCATTATCATCAAAGTGGAAGCAGGGCAGCATCCAGGCATGCATGGTGCCATCAGAGCTGAGAGTTCTACATCTTCATCTGAAAGCAGCTAGTGGAAGACTGACTTCCAGGTAATTAGGGTGAGGGAATTAAGCCCACATCCACAGTGACACACCTACTCCAACAGGGCCACAACATCTAATAATGCCACTCCCTGGCCTGAGCATATAAAAACCATCAAAAAATGTAAGCCAAATAAATTCTGTACTTGCAAATTTTCTTTTTGGACTTGATATGTTTTGTCCAAAAACTAAAAACTCCAAGATAAATTGGTACCATGAATAGGGTTTTGCTGTGACACACCTCACCATGACTTTTGAAGGATTGTTGATGGACCATGGAGCTTTGAGCTAGAAAAACTGAGTTCTGACAGCTCAGAGAAATACTCTAGGAGTTTAGAAGGTAATAATGCAGTGAGAAATAGGTTGAAAACCTGGCTTGTGAAATTTCAGAGGGAAAATTAAAGATTTTTTTTCATGTACACGTCCTATTTTCATGTGACATTTTTTATTTCAGGTTAGCTGGGGTTTAAGAGTCAGCTGTAATTAATAAGATACTAAAACTTCTGAAGGGAAACCTTTGCATCATGGGGACAATTGATGCTAGAGCTAAGAAAATAGTGGTGATTAAGAAGAACCCAGATATCCCTCAACAGAGGAATGGATAGAGAAAATGCGGTCCATTGATGCAATGGAATTCTATGCAGCTATTAAAAAATGAATTTATGAAATTCTTAGGCAAATGCATGGATCTGGAAGATATCATCCTGAGTGAGGTAACCCAATCAAAACAGAACATACATGATATGGACTCACTGATAAGAGGATATTAGCCCAGAACCTCAGAATACCCAAGATACAATTTGCAAAACACATGAAACTCAAGAAGGAAGTCCAAAGTGTGGATACTTCAGTCCTTAAAAAGGGAACAAAATAACAGAGACAGAGGCAGAGTGTGGAGCAGAGACTAACTCAATGACCATCCAGAGACTGCCCCACTTGGAGATCCATCCCATATACAACCACCAAACCCAGACACTATTGTGGATGCCAATAAGAGCCTGCTGACAGGAGCCTGATATAGCTGGGAAGAGTTACAGAGACAAAGTGTGGAGCAGAGACTAACTCAATGACCATCCAGACACTGCCCCACTTGGGGATCCATCCCATATACAACCACCAAACACAGACACTGTTGTGGATGCCAATAAGAGCCTGCTAACAGGAGCCTGATATAGCTGTCTCCTGAGAGGCTCTTCCAGTGCCTGAAAAATACAGAAGTGTATACTCACAGTCATCCAGTGGAACAAGCATAGGGTCCCCAATGAAGGAGCTAGAGAAAGAACCCTAGGAGCTGAAGGGGTTTGCAGCCCCATAGGAAGAACAACAATATGAACTAACCAGTAACCACAGAGCTCCCTGGGACTAAACCACCAAATAATACACATGGTGGAATTCATGGCTCTAGCTACATATGTATCAGAGAATGGCCTAGTCAGTCATCAATGGGGAAAAGACCCTTGGTCCTGTGAAGGTCTTATGCCCCTGTATAGGGAATGCCAGGACCAGGCAGGAGTGGGTGGGTTGGTGAGCAGAGGGAGGGGGTTTTGGGAGTAGAAACCAGGAAAGGGGATAACATTTAAAATGTAAACAAGAAAATATCTAATTTAAAAAATAGAGACTTTCATTGTGGATGCAAAATCTTCTGGGAAGTGTTTCTAGAGAACTGAGCAAAGCTATGTTCAAGAACCTACCACAGCTATACCCCATGTTGGTATATGGAAATCTATATATATATATGAGTTAACCAAGTTTTCCTGGTTTTGAAAGCATAAAGGGGCCTTTGGAGCAGCTGAGGCTTGGCAATGTGAAGCATTAGGGGTGCAGCCTCAGTGACAATTGAAGCCATAGCACTAACAGCACTAGAGTAGACATGCTTAGAAGTAGAAGGTTGGCACTATGAAGAGAGCCTATGAGAGGCTATTGGTTGTGTGGTATTAAGGGATCACACCAGTTTTACATATGCCAGTATCATGGGATGGCCACCAAAGAACTTCAGCAGTGGGATGGATCCAGCCTGAACCTAGAAGACAAGCTGTGTGTTTTATAGTGAGCAGTGCTGAATGACTGACCTAATCCTTTGGAGGAGTTCAGAAGATTATAAGAGGAGCTCAAACACTGGACAGTTGAAGATGGCTTTATTTTTAATTTCATTGTGACTGTGCCCTGGATTTTTGCACTTGAAGTAAGAAAGTATTTTATTTTTATTTTACTGGAGTTTGCAACTGAGAGACTTTGAAAGAATTTTAATTAAAAAAAATCGGTCTGTTTAAAAGGATTGACATTTTAATGTGTTTGAATTTCTAAAGACAATGGGACTTTTAAATTTATTTATGTTTTAAATGTGAGATTTTGAGGAAGAAAAAGAAATAAAGAGTCATGGCTGATATGAGATGCTTGTATGTCAAGTTCACAAGGAGTCAGTTGTACTGGCTAGTTTGTTTCAGCTTTCTCAATCCAAAGTGGAATGAGCCTCAGTTGAGGAAATGCTTCAAAGATATCCAGCTATAAGGCACATTTTAACATGTTATGTAGAAGAAAATTCAAATCTAATCACTCTCAATTTAAGATAAAGAAACTTAATATTACAATGTTAAGAAAACCTTTACTTTCAATATTTTAAACGTTAAATTGGAATACAAATCACCCTGCATTTTCAAGGTTCTAGTTTCCACATTTTAAATGAAATAGAATTACAAATTACATAAATGAATCCTTTAAAATGATTGCAAAATAACACTTTTAATGGCCACATTATTAACTTATATATGCTTCTAATAAATAAGAAAATTAAAAAAGGTGAATATATGAATTTTCATGACAACTTTTGTCTACCAAATCTTACATAACTATAATCTTATTATAAGCCGTATCTACTTTGTTGTTGGAGTAGACAGTGTTCACCTGCTCTACCAGAACATAGTCCTCATTTTCCCCCTATTTAACATATTACAAAAGGTTTATCTTCTCTTCCTCATTACATTTTTCATATTTCCTGAACTCCAATATGAAAGATTCCAATTCCTCATCCTAAAACAAAACAAAAACCATTTTGTATACCTCCAGTGTTCTGTTGTTTTGCTTTTTGTCTGCAGATTTGTTTTTCTTGTTTTATTTCTTTTGGTTGCAAGTGCATTATTCCAATGTTTATTTCAGGCTGAACCTAAACTCACAAGATTCTCACTACAGACTCCTGAATTGTTTGTATTTCAGGATTATTCCTCTTTGTCCCATTTCTGTCATACTTTGTATTATACCATGGAACTTTCTTTCATTAAAATTTAAACTTTATGTTTCTATACAGAATTACTGTATTTACATCATCTCCAACCCTGCCTCTACCCTCTACAACTCCTCCCATGTTCTCTCATCATTTTCTTTCAGATTTATTCTCTTCTTCTAAAATTGTCATTGTTGTACACACAAGTGTCTAAATATATATATATATATGTATATATATATATATATATGCACAATCTAGTGAATCAATTAGTGTTGCTTTATGTACATTGTTTAGAGATAACTAGTTGTGATGAGCTATTTTATTAGTGAGTTCCTTGGGGGAAAATAATCTTAATCTCTAAGAAGCAGTTGATCTCACGAAACTCTTAATCTAGAGATGGTCCCTTTTCTTTTCCCCTTTTTGGCATTATGTTTGGTGTTGACAATAATTGGGTCAAGTTTGTGCAACCATACTAATATGCTAACTCTGGTTGTCAGTTTGATATACACGGGAATAAGGAATTTAAGTTGAAGAATGGCCTCCATGACATTGGTCTATAGACATCTCTGTAGAGCATTTTCTCAGTTGATAATTGATATAGAAATGCCTAGCTTACTTTGAGCATTATCATTCATAGATCTTTAGATGTTTAAGAATGATATTCAAAATGACTGTAGAAGCAATCCAGTAAGCAACACCCATCCACAGTCTGCTTCAGTTCTTCCTCTAGGCTTTGAGTTCCAGTCTTTTTTTCCTTAATGGGAAACTGTGATAAGGAAGCATAAGCCAAATAAAACCTCCATGAGTTAGTTTTGTTCATTTCTTCATCACAGAAAAAAATCAGAGCACTTACTGTGTAAAACTTATGAATGTGGGCACCTAATCCCTACATTATAATCAAATGTAGGGTTTTGTAGTACCTTTTGTCTCCTGCAAAAAGAAGTTTCTTGGATGAGGTATGAGAGTTACATTTATATACTATATAATCATATATATATATATATATATATATATATATATATATATATGTATTCAAGTGATGACAATCTTTACCTTGGAAGTATCTCTGAGTAAAACAGTATGAAAGTAAACATGCCATCTTATTATCCATGACATTTAGCTTCATCTAATGTCTTAATGTCAACAGGTTAACCAAAAACTAGATTCAAAAACTCAACTTCCTCTTGGAGCCTGGTGACTCCCACAACAGAGGGAAAGAATGCACTATTTGTGTCAGAAGGTCAGGTGAACATAGCCCAGTGAATCAACTAAGCAGGACTCATATGGGCTCACAGCAACTGAATTAGCAAGCAAAGAGTCTGCACCATGTCCTCTGTATATGTGTTATGGATATTAGCTTGATCTTTCTGTGGAATAGCTAACAATGGGAAAATGTTTGTCTCTAATTCATAGTCCTTCTCCTGAGCCTCTTTTCCTCTTATTGGGTTGCCTTGTCTAGCCACAATACTAGGGCTTTTGGCCAAAAGCTGTAGCTCAGTCTTTGATTTTTAAGGCAGTTTACAGTTAGACAGGTCTAAAATCACAGGCACATACTTATGAAAATACTGAAACAGTATGTTGAAGGTCAAGAGTAAAGTCATATTTTCTTATTTTCCTAATGTGTTATCCACTATCATGATGCTTTGATAGAAAGAAATTTGACATATCTATATTTTAATATAGACATCTCACCTGCACTCTATCATTTCATAAGATGGGCCTTTTCTCCTATAAACTTCTACTCTTTCAATATTATCTGTGCCTTCAGACAGACTTTACAGTATCAAAAGGAATTCATTCAGTGCATTCACATAATACCTGTCTTATGCCAGGCATTATGCTAATGTTAGCAAAATAGTTATGAACAACAGACACAAGGTATCCATCTATCTGTATTGCATAAGAAGCAAGACAAATCTCTGAAGTTAAATCTTAATAATATTTGTCCTGATAATTCATCACATAGTGATAATAATCTCAAAATAAATAAAGTGTCTGAGGATAGCAAAATACTAGTAAACTGGAATTTACATGGCAGAACCTATTCCATTGAAGAATAAAAACATATTATCTCAGGAAGAATGCAGAATTAATAAGCACCCTAATTTCTTAAAAGCATACAATGGGATGGGTTGAAAGGAGAAAGAAACACTAAATTGTTAATAGTCTTTAAAGATTATAAGATAGACACCCATGGCATGAAATATCTCTATATTTCCCATGAAAATATTTCCATATATATAGAACAAATTATGCTGTAATGCCTCCTACTTCAGGCTACTCAGATCCTCAATCTCCTGTTCATTATTATGGATGTACAGATTTGAAGTAGAAATTACTGGTTTCTTTTGACATTCACTTGTATCATGTGATGTTTTACTGGAAGCTCTCTTTTGAAAGCATGCTTAGCTGAAGCACATATGTGAGAGGATATTTTGCATATATATAAGGAGTTACTTAACTGTTAGCAGGTACATTGGAAACATGGGCAATTGGTTTTGTTTTATCTTATAGATTATCATAAGAATTTATTTCACTGTCATTTATATTACTTACATTCTTTTTACTTCCTTTTTAAGTTATCAAAATAATTTATACAGTTAAATACCTCTTAAATATAAAAGATATCTTCTTTTTGTTGTACATTTTCATTATATTCTAAACAGGCTTTAATTTCTTTCTTTATTTCTTCCTTGATAAAATTATCATTGAGTAGAGCGTTGTTCAGTTTCCATGTTTATGTGGGCTTTCTGTTGTTTTTGATGCTATTGTAAACCAGCCTTAATTCGTAGTGATCTTATAGGAGGCATGGGATTATTTCAATCTTCTTATACCTGCTGAGGTCTAATTTGTGATCAATTATATGATCAGTTTTGGAGAAGGTACCATGAGGTGCTGAGAAGAGGGATATTCCTTTGATTTAGAATGAAATTTTCTATAGATATTTGTTAAATCCATTTGGTCCATAATTTCTGTTAGTTTCACTGTGTCTCCGTTTAGTTTGTATTTCTTGAACTGTCCATTGATGAGAGTTTGGTGTTGAAGCCTCCCACAATTATTGTGTGTGGTTTAATGTGTGTTTTTAGCTTTAGTAATGTTTCTTTTATGAATGTTGCTACTCTTCCATTTGGAGCATAGATGTTCAGAATTGAGAGTTCTTCTTGGTGGATTTTTTTTCTTTTGCTGAATATGAAGTGTCCTTCCTTATCTTTTTTAATGACTACTGAAAGTAGATTATATTTGATATTAGAATGTCTATGCCAGCTTGTTTCTTGGGACCATTTTCTTGGAAAATTGTTTTTCAGCCATTTAGCCTAAGATAGTGTTTGTCTTTGTCTTAGTCTGGATTTCTATTCCTGCACAAACTTCATAACCAAGAAGCAAGTTGTCGAGGAAAGGGTTTATTTGGCTTACTCTTCTACATTGTTGTTCATCACCAAGGAAGTCAGGACTAGAACTCAAGCAGGTCAGGAAGCAGGAAATGATGCAGAGGCCATGGAGGGATGTTCTTTACTGGCTTGCTTCCCCTGGCTTGCTCAGCCTGCTCTCTTACAGAATCCGAAACTACCAGCCCAGAGATGGTCCCACCCACAAGGGGCCTCTCCCCCTTGATCACTAATTGAGAAAATGCCCCACAGCTTGAGCTCATGGAGGCATTTCCCCAACTAAAGCTCCTTTCTCTGTGATAACTCTAGCTGTGTCAAGTTGACACAAAACTAGCCAGTACAGTCTTTAACACTGAGGTATATTTCCTGTATGCAGCAAAATGCTGGGTCCTGATTACATATCCACTCTGTTAGTCTATGTATTTTTATTGGGGAATTGAATCCATTGATATTAAAAGATATTAAGTAATAGTGATTGTTTTGCTTATTGTTTGTTGGTTTGTTTGTTTGTTTGCTTTGTTTTTTATGTAATCTTTGTGTGGTTATCTTCTTTTGGGTTTATTGAAAGAAGATTACTTTCTTGATTTTCCTAGAGTGTAGTTTCCCTCCTTGTGTTGGTGTTTTCCATTTTTTATCCTCTATAGAGCTAGATTTGTGAAAAAAAATATTGTGTAAATTGTTTTTTTCTTTTTTTTCATGGACTATCTTGGTTTTTCCTTCTATAGTAATTGAGAGTTTTGCTGGGTATAGTGTTTTTGGTTGACATTTGTGTTTTCTTAGGTTCTGTAGGCAATCTGCCCAGATCTTCTAGCTTTCATAGTCTCTGGTGAGAAGTCTGGTGTAATTCTTTTAGGTCTACCTTTATATGCTACTTGATATTTTTTCCTTATTGCTTTTAATATTATTTCTTTCTTTTTTGATATTTATTTACATTTCAAATGTTATCCCCTTTCCTGGTTTCCATTTTGAAAATCATATCTTGGACTGGATTGATGATATCCTCACTACAAATGTTGGAATCTCCCCAAAGAAAAACTTCTAAACATCTTCACATCCACCTTTTCATATTAACCACTTTTCTTATTTTACCTGTGGTAAGTGTGATAAAAGTGAAATTGAAGCCTTTAATAACTCCAATTAAAGTAGGTTTTGAAATTTCTAATTCTATACATGGGGCTTAATATGGCTTATGAATAATGGGTAACTCTCCTACTAATGTAGTAGAGTTAAAAAGCAAGTTTGAGTGGGTTGGAAATCTGGGTTGTCAAAATAGCAGTTACTCCTGTTATTTGGTCACCTGCCTTGCTCTTGGAGGGGTGTTCTGGTTTTGGTTTATAGTCTTTATGTACACCATTTTGAAAAAGATTGTGGGAAAAGCTAATAACTCAGAATATTTACTCAATTCTCTTGTGTTAGAAAGGACTGCAGAGTTAGCAAATTTGAGGCAGAAGTGCTTAAAACACAAAAAGAGACAGTGGGAGAACTACAGGGTTCAAACTTGGTGTCTGAGAATAGGAATTTACCACACAATGTAAAAGGGTTGCAAACTAAGTTGGAAGGCAAACTGCTGCTCAGCCCTGCTCCATGAACTTTCACTGTCAAGTACCCAGAACACCTGGGACGGGGGCAGAATTTTAAGGTTGTTTTGTTAGACTACTGTTTGTGTTATATATAAGCCATTCATTTAAAATATGATTTTAAAGTTCTAGTTTTATGGTTCTTATAATTATTTATACTATGTATAGATTGTTAATGTTTGAACAAAACAATTTTTAAACTAAAATGCTTATGATAAAGAAAGTTCTGTTTTCACTGGAGGTGTATCATGTTATATTTTTTCTAGAAGCTGATTTATGAGAGAATATTTTGCTCAAGAAAGCATGTCAGAGCTGTTTTGCTGAGGTAGACACTTGAGTGAACCTGTGATGTTTGCAAAGTGTATAAGTATAACCTAACAGACAGTGAAAAATGTTCTTGCATTCATTTGCCTCTTAATGCTTTGTTGTTCTATTCTAATCTTTGCTTGTTGTGTGTAGAGAGAAAAACAGCAAACATCTCCTGATATTTTGGTAGCATCTTGATTCTGCGAACTACTGCTGAATCAGTGGCCCCTTTTATTTTCTTCTGTATTGAACAACAGCTACTGAGTCATGTTTAATGTTTTCCAACTAGACATACTACCACTACTGATTCAGGTTTGATCCTTTAGACCGGACTGCTGATATCCTGACAACAAAGATTAAAATCACCTCAAAGAGTTATTTCGGCACAGGTCCATATCTTCCATGTCATATTAACCATTTGTTCCTGGTACCTCACCTCACTCGGCTAACAGGAAAGTTGAAGACTTTAAGAAACCTAAGCAAAGTACATTTTGAAAAATCTAAGCCTATAGTGTCTTTATCAAAATTATATTTCTGTAAGATATATTTCCCTTGCTCTTTCCTCAAGTTAAAAAAATGAACATAAATAATCCATTTTTCAAAACATTGGCAATAGAAGAATATGCAAAATTACAAAAGAGAGATGCCCACGGCAAAATACCTAGAAGGAAAAGGAAATATTGTACAGAAAGAGTGGATATCAAGTGGTCGGCAGAAACCTGCCAAAGAAAATCGTTTCCTAGCCAACCCTGAGACCAAATAATAGGGAGAATCCAGAAAATTGTCAGCAGACAGTGAATGTTATTTTTTTTTTAAAAAATATATGATTATTTATGTCAGGCTAAATAGAATTTACTTTCATTCAAATAGTGGTTCTTGGAACAGGGATGTGATTTCTGTATTTGTAAAAGGTGTACTATAGTAATAGAGTCTCATAAGAAATTGTTTTTTTCTGGTCAGGACATAATACAGAAACAAATCAGATACTGTGTTACATAAGAAAACTTCCAGGATTTATGAGTATAGGTTAAAAATACATGATCAAATAATTTAAGCTCAAAAGTGTCAAGGTGATAGAGAATTAAACTTGCTTGGTGCAGTCACCCTCAAAAGTGGGCAAAGAGCCAGTGGCACACGGTCCCGATTCTTTTCCAAATTGCTCAATTTTCTTTTTACCACACATCAAATAAAACACACACACACACACACACACACACACACACACCATACATAATAGTGCCAAAGGAAATGGTGGTGTGTGTGTGTGTGTGTGTGTGTGTGTGTGTGTGTGTGTGTGTGTGTATTTCATTTTTTTATCTCTGTCATTAAATGTGACTCACGGAGGAGATAGGCTAAAATAGCATTTTTTCCAATATTTTATTGGGTATGTACTTCATTTACATTTCAAATGCTATCCTAAAAGTCCCATATTACTCCCCCGCCCCACTGCCCTACAAACAAACTTGTACTTCTTGGCCCTGGTGTTACCCTGTACTGGGGCATATAAAGTTTGTAAGACCAAGGGGCCTCTCTTTCCAATGATGGCTGACTAGGCCATCTTCTGCTACATATGCAGCTAGAGACATGAGCTCTGGGGGTACTGGTTAGTTCATATTGTTTTTCTACCTATAGGGTTGCAGACCCCTTCAGCTCCTTGGGTACTTTCTCTAGCTCCACCATTGGGGACCCTGAGTTCCATCCAATAGCCGACTGTGAGCATCCACTTCTATGTTTGCCTGGCATACCCTCACAAGAGATAGCTGTATAAGGGTTCTTTCAGCAAAATCTTGCTAGCATATGCAACAGTGTCTGCGTTTGGTGGCTGATTATGTGATGGACCCCGGGAGGGGCAGTTTCTAGATGGTCCATCCTTTCATCTCACCTCCAAACTTTGTCTCTGTAACTCCTTCCATGGGTGTTTTGTTCCCAATTCTAAGAAGGGGCGAAGTGTCCACACTTTGGTCTTCATTCTTCTTGAGTTTCATGTGTTTTCCAAATTGTATCTTGGGTATTCTAAGTTTCTAGGCTAATATCCGCTTATCAGTGAGTGCATATCATGTGATTTCTTTTGTGATTATGTTACCTCACTCAGGATGATACCCTCCAGATCCATCCATTTGCCTTAGTAATTTCATAAATTCATTGTTTTTAACAGCTGAGTAGTACTCCATTGTGTAAATGTACCACAGTTTCTGTATCCATTCCTCTGTTGAGAGACATCTGGGTTCTTTCCAGCTTCTGGCCATTATAAATAAGGCTGCTATGAACATAGTGGAGCATGTGTTCTTATTACCAGTTGGAACATCTTCTGGATATATGCCTAGAAATGGTATTGCTGGATCCTCTGATAGTACTATGTCCAGTTTTCTGAAAAACGGCCAGGCTGATTACCAAGTGTTTTTTATAAGCTTGCAATCCCACCAACAATGGAGGAGTGTTCCTCTTTCTCCACATCCTTACCAGCATCTGCTATCACATGAATTTTTGATCTTGGCTATTCTGACTGGTGTGAAGTGGAATATCAGTGTTCTGATTTGCATTTCCCTGATGATTAAGGATGTCGAACAATTTTTGAGGTGCTTCTCAGTTGAGAATTCTTTGTTTAGCTCTGTGCCCCATTTTTTAATGGAGTTATTTGGTGTTCTGGAGTTCATCTTCTTGGAATATATATATATATATATATATATATATATATATATATATATATATATATATATATATATATGATATTAGTCCCCTATCTGGTTTAGGATTGGTAAAGATACTTTCCCAATCTGTTNGTGGCCTTTTTGTCTTATTGACAGTGTCTTTTGCCTTANANAAGCTTTNCAATTTTATGAGGTCCCATTTGTCAATTCTCTATATTATAGCACAAGCCATTGCTGTTCTATTCAGGAATTTATACCCCGTCCTCTATAAGTTTCAGTATCTCTTGTTTTATGTCGAGTTCCTTGATCCACTTAGACTTGACCTTAGTACAAGGAGATAATAATAGATCAATTTTCATTCTTCTACATGATAACTGCCAGTTGTGCCAGCACCATTTGTTGAAAATGCTATCTTTTTTCCACTGGATGGTTTTAGCTCCCTTGCCAAAGATCAAGTGAACATAGGTGTGTGGGTTCATTTCTGGGTCTTCAATTCTATTCTATTGGTCTACCTGTCTGTTGCTATACCAGTTCCATGCAGTTTTTATAACAATTGCTCTGTAGTACAACTTTAGGTCAGGCATGGTGTAACCCCAGAGATTCTAAAAGCTATTTTATTATTATAACAGACTCTTCTCCTGAGTATCTGGAAGCTAAATTGATTTAAGAAAAAAGTAGCAAATAAGAATTTCTGCTATCTTTAAGTTAGTATCTGATAGGTTTTAATTTCATATGTTTATACCTGGATTTATTATAGTTCATTAAATCTTATTAATTTTATTATTTACACTCTTTGTCTGTTTCTCAACACTGTGATACTTAGATAATAATTTAAACACTAGCACACTAACACAGGTTAAAAATTCTTTCTATAAACCCTTCAATTGCTCTTTCACAGAATTATTATTATTTTTTTTTCAATTCTAATTGTAGATACCCTTAGTAGGGCTTGACATGTCAAAAATTACATGACTAATAAGGGTTAGAGGAAGACCCGGAACCCAGGAATTTTCTGATTCAACAATATTTTTTATAAGCAAAAATGTTTTTGATGAGTGATAGACTATAAAAGAGCACTATATCTATGCCAATCGTAGGCTAACTTTAAATATAAAACAAAATAATTAGCTCACATTTGTAGGAATTCAAGGATAAAGATTTCTTACCTGCAGAATTCTGAAATTTCAAAGGATATTCAGGGCAAGGACAGGAAATATATATGTATATCTGTGTTTCTTTTTGTCTCCTTCTTTAAATCATTTTCTCCCAATTATATAGTTCTTTGTCATAATTAAGTGTTCATAGGTCTGTGGTTTTACTTCTGCATCTTCAATTCTATCGATCAATTTGTATTTTCTTACTCTAATACCATGAGCTTTTTATTACTATTGCTCTGTAGTACATCTTGAAATAAGGGATGATGAGACCTCTAGAAGTTTTAGCAATCCTGGTTTGTTTGTTTGTTTGTTTGTTTTGTTTCTTGCTTGTGTTATTGTTATTGCTGTTTTTAATTTTAGTTTTGTTATATTTTGTTTTTATTTTGCCCATGTAGATGAGTTTTGTTCTTTTAAGGTCTATAAGCAATTGTGTTGGGCTTTTGATGGGAATTTCATTGAATCTGTATTTTGCTTTTGATAAGATGCCTATGTTTACTATGTTCATCCTACCTATCCCTAACCATGGAAGATCTTTATATCTTCTGATATATTTCTCAGAAAATATACATGTTCTATCTGCAAAGACTTGCAATTATTGTCATACACATGTTTCACTTGGATGATTATAGTTAATAACAATATATTTTACATTATTTGTGACTACTTAGAAGAGTATTCCCCAAATTTCTTCTTACCCATTTATGATTTGGATATAGGAGTGCAACTGAATTTTTCAGTTAATTTTTTTATCCACCCACTTTTTGAAGGGTTTATCAGCTGTAGAAGTTGCTGATAAAATTTTTGGGATCACATATATACTAGCATATCATCTGCAAATAGTGGTTCATTGACTTCTTCCTTACCAATTTGTATCAACTTGATCTTTTTAGTTGTCCATTGCTCTTGCTAGAACTTCAAGTAATACATTGAATTCATATGGAAAGAGTACAAAACCTGGTCTTGTTCCTGATTTTAGTAGAATTGCTTTAAGTTTCTCTCCATCTAATTTTATGTGGGCTGTAGGCTTCCTTTGTATTGCCTTTATTTTGTTTAGGTATGCATCTTGTATCCCTTATCTCTTTAAGGCGTTTGTTGAAGGCTTTTTTTCTGCACCAAATGAGATAATCACCTGTTTTTTGTTTGTTCTGTTTCTTTTTTGTTTATTATATTTTTTATTTTCAGTCTATTTATATGTTTAAATTATTATATGATGCATTTACATATGTTGATCTATCCTTGTATCTATGGGATAAAGCCTGCTTGAACTTAGTGAATGATGTTTTTGATATGTTCTTAGATTCAATTTGCAGTTATACTATTAAGTAGTTTTGCATTAAACTTCATATATTTTTTAATGTTTTTTTTCTTGATGCTCACTTAATTTATTTGTATATTTGACGGTTTAGTCCTCTATAGGATATGTAGTTGGTAAAAATATTTTCCCATTCTGTGCCAGGCTGCTTTTTTGCAAATAATATCTTTTGCCATACATAAGCCTCTCAGTTTCATAATGTCCCATTTATTTATCTTTTTTCTTGAGCTTTTGTTAATGGTTTATGTTCAGAAATTCTTTTCCTATGTCAATGAATTCAAGAGTATTTCTCACATTCTCTTCTATCAGATTTTAGTGTGTCTAGTTTTATGTTGGCGATTATAGAGACTTTGAATGTTCTAACTGATAAGTTTAGAGTTTTTCAGTTTATTTTCTGCCTCAGAAATGACATCTTTAAAACGATAATTCTTTTAGCCATTTATTGCTAAATCTTAAACCATACTGCTGAGTTAGACTAGCTTTGCCAATTCTCCTTATTCTTTTTTTTTTTTTTTGATTTTTTTTGTTTTGTTTTACTTATTCTTTTTGATTCATCAAATTACTTACAGTAGAGCAGATATTCTTCCAGGATATGGAGACATATTAATAAACAAAATTTTGATTCCTATCTGCTTCATATGTTTACATTCTAGTGAAGGCAGATAAGCTACAAAAGAAAACATAATGAATAAAAAGACTACTTGAATTTTAGTATAAATGATATTTAAAAGATTAAAGGTGTGGTGAAAAATGCCTTTAATCCCAGCACTTGAGAGACAGAGGCAGAAAGATTTCTGAGTTCGAGGCCAGCCTGGTCTACAAAGTGAGTTCCAGGACAGCCAGGGCTATACAGAGAAACCCTGTCTCGAAAAAACAAACAAACAAAAAAAATCATGAAAAAGTGGATCAACATAAATTTTATCTGAGGAGGTCTTGATGAGGATGACATTAATATTCAGATAAAGAGAGAATAAAAAATCCAAGAAGATAATGTGTCAAGGGCCTTTAGGCAAAAACATTAGTCAAAGTGTAACAGTCTTGACTTCTGAAATTCCCAGTGTGCTAGAAAAGCTCTGTTGTAGATAGCCCTGGGTCTAATTATATTTAATATTAATTCTGTTCTCCTGTAAGTGGTTGTGAACATGGAATGAGTCAGAACTCAGGTGATTTCCTGTAAATCTGTTTCCCACCTTAATTTGTAAAATGAAAAAGAGCTGATTATCAGGCAGATTAAAGGGAAGGTATAGCTGGAGTTTGGGAGAGAGAAGAAGGAGAAAATTGGAGAGAGAGAGAAGATGCAGAGGAGGAGGAGGAAGAAGAAGAAAAGCAGAGCAGAAGCACATAGCCTGGAGAAATCACAAGTTCTAACGGGTCTCATAGATGTGAAGATGGTAGTATAGCAGTAGGTCGGACCAATCTGGGTGTACAGCATGTATTCATATTAATTGAGTTATATTTTCATTGCTGGGGCATATTTGGGAGAGATTTACCTCAACAAGCTCTAATTTATAGATAGCAAATGTTTACTATAAAGAGCTAGATATGAACATTTGAGGATTGTGGTCATGGTTAAGCTTGCTAGTATTCAACCTTGCTATTGTAGCCTGAAAAAAAAAAATCAAAAACAACATGAAATGAAATAGTATTAGGGGAACTTGGATTTTTTTTAATTTAATGATACTGTACTATGAATTTTTCATATTTCATATATCATAAAACATGATTTTAGGTGGATTTTTTACAGTTTTTATTAGATATTTTCTTTATTTATCTTTCAAATGTTATTCCCTATCCTAGTTTCTCCTCTGAAAGTCCCCTATTCCCTTACCCTCCCCCTAATCTCCAACCCACCCACTCCCATTCCCAGTCCTGGCGTTCCCCTATACTGGAACATAGAAACTTCACAGGGCCTAAGACCTCTCCTCTCATTGATGACTGACTAGGCCATGCTCTGCTACATATACAGCTAGAGCAAGAAGTCCTACCATGTGTTTTCTTTGATTGTTGGTTCAGTTACAAGGAGCTTTGGGTATTAGTTAGTTCATACTGATGTTCCTGCTATGGGGCTTCAGACCCTTTTGACTCCTTGGGTACTTTTTCTAACTCTTTCATTGAGGACCTTGTGCTCCAACCAATGGATAACTGAGAGCTTCCACTTCTGTATTTGCCAAGCACTGGCATAGGCTCTAATGAGATGACTATAACAGCCTCCTGTTAGCAGGATCTTGTTGGTATCTGCCATAGTGTCTGGGTTTGGTGGTTGATTATGGGATGGATCCCCAATTGGGGCAGTCTCTGGATGGTCGTTTTCAGTTTCTGCTCACAACTTTTTCTCTGTAACTCTTTCCATGGGTATTTTGTTCACCCTTCTAAGAAGGATTCTGAGCTTCTGGGCTAACAACCACTTACCAGTGAGTGCATATCATGTGTGTTCTTTTGTGATTAGGTTACCTTACTCAAGCTATCAAGCTTCCAGATACATCCATTTGTCTAAGATTTTCATAAATCCATTGTTTTTAATAGCTGAGTAATACTCCATTGTAAAAAATGTACGACATTTTCAGTATCCATTCCTCTGTAGAGGGACATCTCGATTCTTTCCAACTTCTAGCTATTATAAATAAGGCTGCTATGAATATAGTGAAGCATGTGTCCTTATTAAATGTTGGAGAATGTTCTGGGTATATGCCCCGGAGTGGTATTGCTGGATCTTCCAGTAGAACTANGTCCAATTTTCTGAGAAAACACCAGACTGATTTCCAGAGTGGTTGTACCAGTTTGCAATCCCACCAAAAATGGAGGAGTGTTCTTCATTCTCCGCATCATTGCCATCATCTGCTGTCTCCTGAGTTTTTGATCTTAGCCATTCTGACTGGTGTGAGGTAGAATCTTAGGGTTGTTTGTACTTGCATTTCCCTGACGATTAAGGATATTGAACATTTTTAGGTGATTCTCAGCCATTCAGTAATCCTTAGTAGAGAATTTTTTGTTTAGCTCTGTGCCCCATTTTTTAATACGGATATTTGATTTTTCTGGAGTCCAAATTCTTGATATATATATATTGGGTATTAGCCCCCTATTGGATTTAGGATTGGTACAGATCCTTTCCCAATCTGCTGGTTGCCTTTTGATCTTATTGATAGTGTCTTTTGCTTTACAAAAGCTTTGAAATTTTATGAGGCCCATTTTTCAATACTTGATCTTACAAGAAAGGCCCTTGCTGTTCTGTTCAGGATTCTTTCTACTGTGCCTGTATCTTCGAGGCTCCACCCACTTTCTCCTCTATAAATTTCAGTGTCTGGTTTTATGTGTAGTCCTTTGATCCACTGAGAATTGAACTTTGTACAAGGAGTTAAGAATGTATCAATTCACATTCTTCTACATGCTAACCACCACTTGAGCCAGCACCACTGGGTGAAGATGCTGTCTTCTTTCCAGTGGATGGTTTTAGCTCCTTTGTCAAAGATCAAGTGACCATAGGTGTGAGGGTTTATTTGGGGATCTTCAAATCTGTTCCATTGATTCATCTGTCTGTCACTGTACCAGTACCATGCATTTTAATCACAATTGCTCTGCAGTACAGCTTGAGGACTGGGATGGTGATTCTACAAGTTGTTCTTTTATTATTGAGAATGGTTTTTGCTATCCTAGGTTTCTGTTATTACAGATGAATTTGAAAATTTCCCTTTCTAACTATGAAGAATAGAGTTGGAATTTTGATGGGGATTGCATTGAATCTGTAGATTGCTTTCAGCAAAATAACCATTTTTACTGTATTAATCCTGTCAATCCATGAATATGGGACATCTTTCCATCTTCTGAGATCTTCTACAATTTCTTTCTTTGAAGAATTGAAGTTCTTATTATACAGATCTTTAGCTTCTTTAGTTAGAATCACACCAAGGTATTTTATTATATTATGCTGATGTGTGTTGTTTCCCTTATTTCTTTCTCAGCCTGTTTATCCTTCATTTAGAGAAAGGCCACTAATTTGTTTGAGTTAATTTTATATCCAGCTACTTCACTGAAGCTGTTTATCAGGTTTAGGAGTTCTCTGATGGAATTGTTGGGGTCTCTTATATATACTATCAAATCATCTGCAAGTAGTGATATTTTGACTTCTTTTCTAATTTCCATTCCTTTGATCTACTGTTGTTGTCTAATTGCTCGGTCTAGGAATTCAAGTACTATATTGTATAGGTATGGAGTGTACAACCTTTTCTAGTCCCTGATTTTAGAAGGATTGCTTCCAGTTTCTTACCATTTAGTTTGATGTTGGCTACTGATTTGCTGTATATTGCTTTTATAAAATTTAGTTATGGGCCTTGAATTCCCGATCTTCCCAAGACTTTTATCATGAAGGGGTTTTGGATTTTGTAGAATGCTTTTTCAGCATCTAATGAGATGATCATATGATTTTGTCCTTGAGTTTGTTTATATAGTGAATTGTATTGATGGATTTCCATATATTGAACCATCCTTGCAACCCGGGGATGATACCTACTCGATCATGATGGATGATTGTCTTGATGTATTCTTGGACTTGGTTTTCAAGAATTTTATTGAGTATTTTTGCATTGATATTCATAAGGGAAATTGGTTTGAAGTTCTCTTTTTTTTGGGGGGGGGTCCTTGTGGCTTCCTGAAATGAATTGGGTAAAGTACCTTCTGTTTGTATTTTGTGAAATAGTTTGAAGATAATTGGAATTAGGTCTTCTTTGAAGGTCTGATAGATCTCTGCAATAAACCCATCTGGTCCTGGGCTTTTTTTTTGGTTGAGAGACAGTTAATGATTCCTTCTATTACTTTAGGGGATATGAGGCTATTTAGATCATTAATCTGATCCTGATTTAACTTTGGTACCTAGATTGTTGTTCCGTTTCCACGTGTATATGGATTTTCTATTATTTATGTTGTTATTTTTGATCAGCCTTAGTCTGTGGTGATCTGATAGGGTGCATGGGATTATTTCAATATTTTTGTATCTGCTGAGGCCTGTTTGGTGAAAAATTATATGCTCAATTTTGGAGAAGGTGCAAAGGAGTGCTGAGAGGTTGTTATATCTTTTTGTTTTAGGATGAAATATTCTATATGTGTATTAGACAGGGTTCTCTAGAGTCACAGAACTTATGGATAGTCTCTATATAGTAAAGGAATTTATTGATGACTTACAGTCTACAGTCCAATTCCCAACAATGATTCAGTAGTAGCTATAAATGGAATGATCTAGCAGTTGCTTAGTCCCACACGGCAAGCAGGTGAAAGAGGGATAACCAGACTCCATTCTTCCAATGTCCTTATATGGTCTCCAGCAGAATGTGTAGCCCAGATTAAAGGTGTGTGCCACCACACCTTTAATCCCAGATGACCTTGAGCTTGGAGATCCCCCTATCTTAATCTTCTGGAATCAATCACAACTGTATCTCAAGATCTCCATACCAAGATCCAGATCAGAAACTTCTATCTCCCAGCCTACAGATTAGGTTCACTGGTGAGCCTTCCAATTCTGGATTGTAGTTCATTTCAAATATAGTCAAGTTGACAACCAGGAATAGCCACTACAATCCACCCCTTTTCAACTTGACACAAATAATATCTCATGTTCACATGAAACAATAACAAGGTTGTGAATATGCCTAACATGATATAACTATCCCTCATACAATTGCCAACACATTTGCAATTTTACAATGGGACAATGTCCCTTGGGAACATCCTTTTAGTGTCTCAACTTAAATACGAATTGATGATAAAGAAAGTGGAAGAAAGACAAATGTATTCGTTAGCAAAATAAGACAGGAACCTTCATATTACTTTATAATCTTCATTTCTGCAACTGGTTAAGTGGCCTTAAGTAGTATTTATAACTACCTTCCTCTACTACCCATTCTGTATTTCCTTCACCTT
>NC_034613.1:106179888-106191840 GCF_900095145.1 Mus pahari | reverse complement strand
CCCACAGAAAGCTAGCAGCTTTCCGAGTCACTTGGTAAATAGGCTGAAGTAACATCTGTTAAATCCATTTTTTCCATAACTTCTGTTAGTTCCACTATGACTCTGTTTAGTTTCTGTTTCCAGGATCTGTGCACTGATGAGAGTGCGTTGTTTAAGTTTCCCACTATTATTGTGTGAGGTGTAATATGTCATTTGATTTTTGATTTTTAGCAAAGTTTCTTTAATGAATGTGGATGCCCTTGCGTTTGGAAAATAGATGTTCAGAATTGAGAGTTTTTCTTGGTAAATTTTACCTTTGATGAGTAAGAAGTTTCCCTCCTCATCTTTTTTTTTTTTTTTTTTTTTTTTTTTGATCTTTAGGTTGAAAGTCAATTTTCTTTCATATTTGAATGGCTACTCCAGCTTCGTTTTGGGAACAATTTGCTTGGAAAATTATTTTTCAGCCTTTTACTCTGAGGAAGTGTCTGTCTTTGTCCCTGAGGTGGGTTTCCTGTATGCAGCAAAAAGTTGAGTTCTGTTCAAGTAACCAGTCTGTTAGTCTATGTCTTTTTGGGGGGAAATGAGTCCATTGATATTAAGAAATATTAAGGAAATGTCGTTGTTGCTTCCTGTTATTTTTGTTGCTAGAGTTGGAATTCTGTTCATGTGGCTATCTTCTTTTGGTGTGTCAAAAGATTACTTTCTTGCTTTTTTCTTTTTTGACCTTAATTTCCCTCTTTGTGTTGAAGTTTTCCTTTTATTATCCTTTGAAGGGCTGGATTTGTAGAAATAATTATGTAAATTTGGTTTTGTCATGGAATACCTTGTTTTCTCCATCTNTGGTAATTGAGAGTTTTGCTGGTTATAATAGTCTGGGCTGGCATGTGTGTTCTCTTAGGGTCCGTATAAAATCTTCCCAGGATCTTCTGGCTTTCATATGGGTTGAAGTCAGTTGTAATTCTGATAGATCTGCCTGTATATGTTATTGACCCTTTTCCCTTACTGCTTTTAATATTCTGTCTTTGTTTTGTGCATTTGGTGTTTTGATTATTATGTGAGAGGAGGAATTTCTTTTCTGGTCCAACCTATTTGGAGTTCTGTAGGCTTCTTGCATGTTCATAGGCTTCTCTTTCTTTAGGTTATGGAAAATTTTGTTGAAGATATGTACTGGCCCTGTAATTGGAAAATCTTCCTTCTCATCTATACCTATTTTCTTTAGGTTTGGTCTTCTTATTGTGTACTGGATTTCCTGGATGGTTTGGGTTAGGATCTTTTTGAATTTCACATTTTCTTTCATTGTTGCGTCAGTGTTTTCTATGATATCTTCTGCTCCTGAGATTCTTCTATCTCTTGTATTCTGTTGGTTATTATTGCATCAATGTCTTCTGATTTCTTGCCTAAGTTTTCTATATCCAGAGGTCTCCCTTTGTGATTTCTTAACTGTTTCTACTTCCACTTTTAGATCCTGGATGGTTTTGTTCAATACTTTCACCTGATTGGATGTGTTCTCCTGTATTTTTATAGGGCATTATTTTTTTTCCTTTAGTCCTCCATCATCATCATGAGAAGTGAATTTAGATCCATAACTTGCTTTTCTGGTGTGATGGTATATCCAGGACTTGCTATGGTGCGAGACTTTGGTTTTGATGATGCCAAGTTACCTTGGTTTCTATTGCTTCTGTTCTTATGCTTGCCTCTTGCCATCTGATTATCTCAAGTGCTCACTCACTTATTTGATTTGAGCCTGTTCTTCCTATAATCCTGGTTAATTCAGAACTCCTCAGAATCTAACTTTCTCTGTGATCCTGTGATTCTGGGATCCTGTGAACCTGAGATTCTGGGTGTGTCAGAGTTCTTGGCAGTCAAGCTTCCTCTGAGACCCTGAGATCCTGGTTTGACCAATCTTCTGGGGTCCTGGGATCCTGGATTCCTAAGCTCCTGAGCATGTTATAGCACCTAGAAGTGGTACCTCCTCTGGGGACTGTGGGACTGTCTGCTGTTTTCAAAACCATTGTAGACCAGCACTGACCAGAAGGAACGTGAGCTGCTGGTCAGGTGGGACTCCTGAGTCCTTGTTCCTGCGGTCACAGGCCCCTCAAGATGTTTTGGGACAGATGCTGCGTTCAACTCACCAGTGATGCTAAGATCCTGGGCTTGTTAGGGCACCTGCAGTGTGGAGAGTCCTCTGGGGACCGTGGGACTGACCATCAAATTCACCCCCAAGGTGGCCTGGGGCTGTCACTTACCAGAACGAACCCAAGCTACTGGTAGGGTGGGTTTCCTGTGTCCTTGGTCCTGCTGGCACAGGCCCCTCAAGGTTGTTTTGGAACAAATGTTGCATTCGACTCACCAGTGATCCTCAGATCCTGGGCATGCTAGGGCACCTGCAGCATGGAGAGTCTTCTGGGGTCCATGGGACAGTCCATGGAGGTTGCGCCTAAGGTTGTTTGATTTTTATAATAATTTAAAGTAAATATAAATGTAGAAACTCTTCTGGGCAATATTAAATCAGGTTGGATTAGGAATGAAATAAAGAGACCATTTTTCCTATCCATGATCCATGAGGTGAATTCAGGGGGAAAAAAGCATAAAGAAAGTGGAAGGTGATTAAGCAAGATTGTATGAGGCTGCATATGACCTACTGAATCTGTTGTAAGGATTATGTTCCTTAACAAATACTATGACTGAGAAGGCAAACTCAGAAATCTATTGTAGTATGAGGTAGTCCACATGAAATTCTAAGTTGAACATATTATTAATAAGTAAGTTCTGTGAATGCTGACAGTATAGTCTCAATTAGAAATATAAATATTAGATGGATAGGTTTTATAAAAACCTAAACAAAATATGTAAAAATTATTCTTAAAATTTTCCATCAAGCCCAAGTATATATTAGTTTATAGAAATTCAAATGTACTTTCCAGTGTTTTAGTAATCATCATACATTAATTGATTTTTTTTTAGGAACAAGTGTTGTATCAGTAAAACATGTCAGTAAGAAATGATAGCTTAAAGAAGGCATATTATGTAGTCTTAAGATGGTAAAGTGTGAGAGAGTATAATTAATGACTTTTTCATATTTTTGAGATAGTCAGTAGTAAGCTAGGAAATGTATTTCAGCAATTTTACCTCTAGTCTTTGGTTGAAATGCTTTAGTGTCATTCCCAAATGTCATAGAAAGGCATTTACATGTCCATGGGATAATGTCACATTTCTCACTAAGAAATGATTCTTGCTATCTAGATATATGTGGAGAAGTATAAGAAACACTGCAAAGATTATAACTTTAAGTCAGTTTTCTTTAAAATAGAAGAGATGTTACTGACATTTCAATGATTATTTTAAAAATAAATATGAATGTCTAATAGTGATTACCTACTTTAGAAGGTCTACTCATTCCATCCTTTTGTACTTTTACCTTAAAAAGTGACATTCAGTAAAGAGATGGAATTGTATACTCCTGAGATTCATGTCAATATCTAGAAATAATGTTGGATGGTCATAGGTAAAAATCCGAAAATACTATCTATATCTTGCAAAAAAGAAGCCAAGGATGAAAACAATCAAACAAAACCAAAAAACAAAACCCACACTACACACAGGACAGGCCACAAGTAAGCATTACCTGGACCCAAATGTTAGTACCATCCAGCATGTGAAAAAATGATCTAAATTTCTATGTACTTTCTCTTTTTATTTTATTTTTATTATTATAACATAATTATAGTATTTTTCCTTCCCTTTCCTTCCTCCTAAACATCCTACATATTCGTTCCCATCATTTCTTTCAAATTCATTGACTCTTATTTTACTAATTGTTTGTGCATGTATATAACACCCAGTTGATGTGCTGATATGCTCTACCCAGGGGTGAATAATTTTTCTCACCTGTCTGTAGTCATTAATGTAGAGTTAAGGCCTCATATATTTTCTTAAACTATCTTCCAGGGAAAACACAAATAACCTCACTCTAGTGCTTTACTTTACAAGTTCTCCAAAGATTCTAAGGATAAAAAATAATTATAACCATTAGATTCCATAGCAGAAGCTAAAAGGCATGATGAACGAATCAATTATTAAAACAGAAAAGTTTCAGTTGACTTATACATTATGTTTCACATACTTAAACAACATATTTGTGTGCCTTTAGCACAAATAACATACCTTAATACAACACACATTCTTTGCTTATAGTTTTGTAAGGAAGAACTCAGGCATATTTTTGCTGTGCTAAAACCAGGGTTTGGACAGATCTTTGCTTCCTAAAGGCTCCTAAAGAAAATAGTCCTTGCTTTTCTTTTATTCTAGAGACCACTCATATCCATCTTCTCTTGGCTTCCTTCTCCACTTTTAAGGTTAAATTTCTTCATGCATAGTCATGTTAAGGTCACACATTTCAAAGCCCAGGGATACAAAAAAAAGACATAAATGTGGGGGTGTTACTCTGCAATGTTATCTATAGAAAACTGAAATATTAAGAAGTTCACAAAAGACAGTCTCCATCAAATAAGCTCTAGTTTAATTAGATATTTTCATGTAGCTAAATAGCAATCATTGTCCATGATCTGATTAACTTGGTTATAAATTCAGTCAACTTTTTTTTCTTACAGAGAAATATAATAAATACATGATGTCCTAGTATGTGCTTATATAGTGCAAACCTAGTTCAGGTATCATATTGTAATAAGAGACTAAATTTGGTTTCTGAACCCTCTATCACAATCTAAAGTATACTACTGGATGTATAATAACTTTTCTATGTATCCACTTGTATATGAACTTGTCAAAATGGTTAAATGAAAGAGTTGAATTCTTATGGGAATTATGTATTTCTGGAAATAATCTCAGAAATGTTTCTCCCTATCAAATCGGTCTTTGTAGATTGTAAAATACTAATAGGTGTTTTAAGAGGAGAAAAGAAAACCTGTTATTGACATTCTTCTGTAATTATGTTAAAATTTTAGAACTTCAAAACATTTTCTACATTACAGAATGACTATTACTTCTATCCTATTCCTATCTAGTTAACATGGTTTATTTCTTATATGTCAGATAATGGAAAACTAGAGGCTATAGTGTTTGTTGGGACTGATCAAATTTCATCAGTACAAATTCACCAGGTAACAAATATCTTGTGTACATCTAGAAAAACAATGAATATTTCTCTGGTATGAACCTCCTTTTTACTCAAAAGGAATGAAGTTAAATGTCAGCTTTTACCACTCAATCATTTGACTCTTTGAAGCAGGGATTCTTGCTTTTAAGTATGGCTTCTTGATTTAAATATCATGAGAAAAATCAGTAAGAAATTTTCTTATATATTCTGTGAGTAAATTTACTTATATGGAGATAGATTAATTGTTATAAAAAAGAAATAGACAACATCATGAAATTAAGGTAAAATATTCTCACCTTATCCTTAGTAAAGACAAAAAAATAGTCATTTTATTCACTCAGAAGCGTGTGTGTGTGTGTGT
Organism: Mus pahari; assembly: GCF_900095145.1. Classification (NCBI taxonomy): domain Eukaryota; kingdom Metazoa; phylum Chordata; class Mammalia; order Rodentia; family Muridae; genus Mus; species Mus pahari. The sequence goes on along the minus strand of NC_034613.1, from coordinate 106,186,384 downwards.
GTGTGTGTACCCAAATCAACACACACACACACACATACACACACACACACACACACACACACACAGACACACACACACATAGAAGTCAGAGTAAGATATCAGGTGATTTTCTCTATCACTCTGCCTTATTACCTTGAAATATGGTATTAACCTGAAACAGAAATTTGCATATTCAACTGTGATGACAGGATGGCAAACTTTTCAGATCCATATTTACCTCCTCAGTGCTCTTATTACAGTACACACTAACTAACAATCAATGTTTTTCACGAGTATAGTGCATTTAAACTTCATGTTTGCAAAGAAAACACACTTATTTACTGAATTTTATCATTAGCCCTTCTTTAAAAAATAATTTGGCAAGGCTTTTACCTAGATTGCTCCCCTGAATACACCACACCCTGAGGCATCCCAAGAGATCCACAGCACTCACAGCACCCGATAAGAACACTTCCAAAGTCCCAGAGCTGCCACTGGGAGCCCAGTAGACTTGGGACCTGTCACCCTCAAAACCCCCACCCACAGAATTCCACTCCTCTTCTGGTCTATCCTTTCTGCTGGGACATACTGCTAGCTAGTATGTTCACTTGAAGACACCATATCTTAAGGCATACAAGGAGATCCTCTGCACTCAGAGCTACTGACATCACAGTCTAAGGCATCCCAAGAGATCTGCAGTAAATAGGATAACTGACTTCCCAGGAGATTCACTACAAATAGGGTAAATGACATTGCAACTTGAAGGCATCCCAGAAGTTCCTCTGCACACAGGGTAGCTGGGGAACAGACACCACAGTCTGAAGACTTCCCAGGGGCTCCACCACATTGAGAGCAATGGACCCAACAGAAAGAAAGTCTCACTAGAGTTCTGCTGCACATAGGGAAACAGAAACCACAGTCCATATGAACCCTTGGAAAATAGCTTCACACAGGACAACAGCTTCTCTGCACCTCTAAAATCCCCGGTCTAAAGGCTCCATAAGAGGTCTGCTACAGTCATGGTCACAGGCCTACTAGGAGACCTGAAGCAACCCAAAAACAAAAGAGGCAGGTTCCAGAAAGAGTCACACAGAACAGTAAACACCAGGAATAACCAGATGGTGAGAAGCAAGCACAAGGCTGTAAACAACAGAAGCCAATATATTTGGCCATCACCAGAATCTAGTTTTGCCACCACAGCAAACCCTGAGTGCACCAATACACCTGAAAATCAGGATTTTTCCTAAAATCTTATGTCATGAAGAAAATAGAGTCACTTAAGGAGGATATAAATAACTCACTGAAAGAAATACAGGAAAACAGAGGTAAATAGGCCGAAGCCCTTAAAGAAGAAACAAATAAATCTCTTAAAGAAATACAGGAAAACACACTGAAACACGTTAAGGAATTGAATAAAATGGTCTAAAACCTAAAAGTGGAAGTAGAAAAAAAATAAACACAAATGGATGCAAATGTGGAAATGGAAAACCTAGGAAAGAGGTCAGAAATTACAGATATAAGTATCACCAACAGAATATAAAGATTGAACAGAGAATCTCAGGTGTAGAAGATACAGTAGAAGAGATTGACATAACCATCAAAGAAAGTTCAAAGCATAAAATCCCCCTAGCCCAAAACACCCAGGAAATTCAGGATGAAATGAAAAGACCCTATTTAAGAATAATTGGAATAGAGGATAACAAAGATTACCTGCTCAAAAACCCTGAAAATGACTTCAACAAAATCATAGAAGAAATCTTCTCCAACTTAAAAAACAGATGGCCATAAAGGTACCAGAAGCCTATAGAACACCAAAAAATGGAACCAGAAAAGAAAATCCTCTCATCACATAATAATCAAAAAACTAAATGCACAGAACAAATAAAGAGTATTAAAAGCTACAAAGGAACAGGGCCAAGTAACACACAAAGGTAGACTTCTTAGAATTATACCTGACTTCTCAACAGAGACTATGAAAGACAGAAGAGACTGGTAAGAGGTCATGTAGGCTCTAAGAGAACACAAATGCCAGCCCAGTCTACTAATACCCAGCAATAATCTCAATTACCATAGATGGAGAAACCAAGATATTCTATGACAAAAAAAAAAAAAAAAGAAGTCAACAGTTTTTATCTACCAATCCATCCCCTACAGAGGATTCTAAGAGGAAAACTCCAACACAAGAAGGTTACCTACACCAACAAAAAGAAGATATTAATCATCTTACAAGAAAGTCAAAAGGCGAGAACCTCATGCATATACAAATACAAACATAACAGGAGCTAAAAGTAATTTGTCTTTAATATCTCACAACATTAGTTGTCTCAACTCACCTACAAAATGTCATAAGCTAACAGACTAGATATGCAAATAGGATCCAGCATTTTACTGCACACAAGAAACATATTTAAATCACAAAGACAGACACTATCTCAGAGTAAAAGGCTGGAAAATGTCTTCCAAGCAAATGGTCCCAAGATAAAAGCTGAAGTTGCCATCCTAATATCAAAAAAACAAAACAAAACAAAACAAAACAAAACAAAAAAACAGACTTTCAACAAAAAGTTACCAAGCAAGATGAGGAAGGACAATTTATATTTATCAAAGGGAAAATCCAATATGAGAAGTCTCAATTCTGAACATCTATGCCCCAAATGTAAGGGCAGCCACATTCATAAAACAAATTTTTCTAAAACTCAAAACACACATTGAAACCCATACAATAATAGTGGGATATTTCAAAATCCCACTCTCAACAATGGACAGGTCATTGAAACAGAAACTAAACCGAGAAACTAATAAACTAAACAGTGAAACAAATAGAGGTTATAAAACAAATGAATTTAACAGATATCCACAGAACATTTCACCCTAGAACAAAAGAAGAAACATTCTTCTAAGCACCTCATGGTACCTTCTCTAAAATCCACCATAAAAATTGATCATAGCACAACCCTCAACTGATACAAGAATTATAGAAATAATCCCATTCATCTTATCAGAAAACCATGGCATAAAGCTGGTCTTAAATAACAACAAAGACAACAGAAATCCCACATGCATGTGGAAACTGAACAAGTCTCTAGACAATGATAACTTGATGATCAGATTAATGAAGAAAGAAACTAAAGACTTCAGGAATTTAATGAAAATGTTGACAAAACAAACCCAAAATCATGGGACATGATGAAAGCAGTGTTAAGATGAAAATTCATAACAAAATTATTTGCCCTGGAAAAGAAACCAGAGAGATGTTACACTAACCACTTAATAGCACACCTGAGAGCTTTAAATACAAAAGAACCAAGCACACCTAAAAGGAGTAGACGGCAGGAAATAGTCAAACTCTGGACCAGAAATCAAACAAATCGAAACAAAAAGAAAGGTACAAAGAATCACCAAAACCAAAAGCTTCTTCTTTAAGAAAATCAAGAAGATAGATAAACCCTTAGCCACGCTATCCAGAGGGCACAGAGAAAGTATCCAAATTAACAAAATCAAAAATGAAAAGGAAGAGGAAGAGAAAACAACAGAAACCAAGGAAATCAAAAAAAAAAAAAAATCAGATCCTACTACAAAAGCCTATACTCAATAAAACTGGAAAAACTAGATGAAATTGATGGCTTTCTAGGCAGATACCATATAAAAGTTAAATCAAGAGCAAGTAAACTATCTAAACAGGCCCATATCCCATAAGTAAGAAGCACTCATTAATAGTCTCCCAACCAAAAATGTCCAGGACCAGATGGGTTTAGTGCAGAATTCTATCAGATCTGATACCAATATTCCTCAAATTATTCCTTAAAATAGAACCAGAAAGAACACTGCCTAAGTGATTCTGTGAAGCCACAATTATGCTTATACCTAAACAATACAAGGACCCACAAAGAAAGAGAACTTCAGACCAATCTTGCTTATGAATATCAATGTAAAAATACCCAATAAAATTCTCACAAACTGAATCCAAGAACAAATCAAACCGATCATTCACTACAGTCAATTAGGTTTCATCCCAGTGATGCAGGGACGTTTCAGTATATGGAAATCCATCAAGGCAATCCATTATATAAAGAAACTCAAACAAATAACCACATGGTCATTTCATTAAATGCTGAGATAACATTCAACAAAATCCAACACATTTTCATGTTAAATGTATTGGAAAGATCAGGAATTCATACTCGTACGTAAATATAGTAAAAGCAATATATAACAAACCAGTAGCCAATATCAAATTAAATTCAAAGAAATTTGAAACAATCCCACTAAAATCAGGGAGTAGACAAGGCTGTCTACTAAAGAGTGGACATTAAATATAGTACTCAAAGTCCTAGCCAGAACAATTAGACAGCAAATGGAGGTCAAAGGATACAAATTGGAAAGGAAGACGTCAAAATATCACTATTTGCAGATGATATGATAGTGATAGTATACATAAGTGCCCCCCAAAATTCCAACAGAGAACTCCATCAAGGACCTCCACATAAAACCAGATACACTGAAACTAACAGAAGAGAAAGTGTGGAAGAGCCTAGAACACATTGGCACAGGGGAAATCTTCCTGATCAGAACACCAATGGCTTATGCTCTAAGATTAAGAATCAATAAATGGTCCCTCATAAATTTGCAAAGCAAAGGACACTGTCAATAGGACAAAAAGGCAACCAACACATTCGAAAGATTTTTACCAATCCTTCTTCAGATAGAGGGCTAATATCCAATATATACAAAGAATCAAATAACCCTATTAAAAGTGAAGTACTGAGCGAAACAAAGAATTATCAACTGAGGAATATCGAATGTCAGAGAAGCACTTAAAGAAATGTTCAACAGCCCTAGTCATTGAATAAATGCAAATCAAAACAACCCTGATATTCCACTTCAAACCACTCAGGATGGCTAAGAACAAAATCTCAGGTTACAGCAGATATTGGTGAGGATGTAGAGAAAAAAGAACATACCTCCATTGCTGGTGGGACTGCAAGCTCGTACAACAAATCAGGAAATCAGTCTGGTGGTTCCTCAGAAAATTGGACATAGTACTACCTAAGAACTCAGCTACACGACTCTTGAAAATATACCCAAAAGATTCCCCACCATGCCAATGAAGCACATGTTCCACTATCTTGCCCTTGTTTGTAATAAACAGAATCTGGAAACAACTCAGAAGTCACAGGACAGAAGAATGGATACAGAAAACGTGGTTCATTTACACAATGGAATAATACTCAGCTATTAAGAATGAGGACATCCTGAGTTTTGCAGGATGAAAAATTATATAGATATCTATTGAAACCATTTGGATTAGGTTTATAACTTCTGTTAGTTTCACTGATTCTCTGTTTATTTTTGTTTCCATGATCTGTCCATTGCTGAGTGTAAAAAAAAATTAGTTTGGCATTTGTAACTTTAATTTTTTTCAAATCCTATTTTTAACGACATTTTTTCCTAAATATATTAACCTTCCTTGTAACCCACCACCCACCAGAGGTAGTGGAAAAGAAAGGATATGGAGGCAGAGGGGAGTGATACTCTTTAATAAGGTTCTTTGTTGCAACTTCCATCTATATTTTCTGGAAATGAGCAGTTCAGTTCACAGGTTAGCAGGCAGTGGCAGCTTGATCTACAAGCAAATACCTTACTGATAGACCAGCAGTCCAGTTTGGTTAACAACAGCAATGCCAAGACCTAGCAGAGACAGACATGCCTCAGCCTAGACTTGAGCCAGCAGGAGGGAGCAACAGGAACACAAGAAGAAGTTTTCAGCTGTGCCTCTCTGGGAAGAGATGATCAGTGAAGACATCAGACCCATAAGCTTTGCACAGCTAGTTGTACCCCCAAGCAAATCTGTCTTGGCATTCAGTGGAGTCCTATTTATACCCTCCAAAGATCACGTGTCTTCCACATGCCTTGCCTCAGCATTGCTCTTGCCTCAGCATATGCATCCAATCACCCTTGGAGGGGGCAACAAACTGCTGTATATCACCAGAAGTTTCTGGTGTGTTTCTCTCTATGGAGACCCATGCTGCTCAACTACTCGTGTAAGGCAGACCAATAAGTACATGTTATTAGCAAAGAATCATTTATCATGTGCCCATTCATTAGCTTGCTTTAGCAGAACATTCTCTCTCCTGTTTCTGCTTCAGTGAAATGTTCCTTCAGGGGTCTTGCTTATCCTTTCATACCTATGTACTCTTAAATAAATGTTCCTTCTCATGTTTGTCGCAGTAAAATACCATCTATCCTACTTTCCAAAATACCCTTAACTTTTCACTTTAGGCATATGTAATGATTAATGTCCATTTTAAACTGGTTTAAATTTGAATCTTCTAGAAGACCCAGTTATGAATATAATTAAGTGGGTATTTTGAGAAAGGTTTAATTGGGGGGAATGTTACCCACTGCAAATGTTGGTGACAGCATCCTATATTCTTGGATTCAGGAGAGAAAGAAAGTAAAATGAAAGAGAGAGAGAGAGAGAGAGAGAGAGAGAGAGAGAGAGAGAGAGAGAGAGAGA
>NC_034613.1:106162485-106179763 GCF_900095145.1 Mus pahari | reverse complement strand
GGGAGGGAGGAAGGAAGGAAGGAAGGAAGGAAGGAAGGAAGGAAGGAAGGAAGGAAGGAAGGAAGGAAGGAAAAAAGAAAGGAAAAGAAGACAACCTTATCACCAGCACTGATCTGTTTTTCCACTTCTATTCAGTTGCAATGTAGCTACCTACTTCATATTTTTGCTGTTAGAACAAGGTAAGTTTGTGATGTCTTCACATGTTTACTTCTATGATGGACAGTACATTAGTCTATGAACATGCCCTTCTTTCTGCAATTTGTATACTTCAATTTTTGTCACAGCGACAAGAAAAATAACTGATACATCATACATAATTGAAAATATGCTAATTTACTCATATTAGTAAAGAGACATATTGCCCATAAATGTTTATTGCAAAATCTGTATTCATATATATTAGGACATGTGGTACCTAGACATTTCTTCCAAAGGATACTATTGGACAGGGCATAAATGTTACTACTGGTGGATACTTTTATGGCCTCGACCATTGTGTATGTATACTGAATCCAGTGATTAAGAGCACATTGCAAGAAAACATGCATACTTCATTATCAAATATAATTGGCACTGAGCATATGACCTAAACCACTATTTTTCATACTGCCAGAGCCAATAAATATCTAAGGCAGTTTCAAATGGAAATAAATGTGCTTCAGCAATAAAGTGCTTCAGGAGACTGTGACTTTATGTAATTTGATATTTCTATCTTGGAAAAATTATGTTAACAGCAAGTTGTTCTTAGCCTGGCTAGACAGTATGACATTGGTGTCATCCATTTTGTCAGAATGACCTTCCAGAGATATTAGTAGGTTTGTCAAGGAAATTTGAGTAATCAACTTTTGACCTCTCTGGGAGAAATCTTCAGTGAACCAAATCATTTCTATAATCATGGGTGCTAGCTCAGAGAAAGGTTTAAGGTTAAGGGCCAAAACTTTATGAGATTGTTCCCATTTTAGGAAATAAATCTGTAACTCCCAAATAGCACTTGCTGCCAACTTACTTCAATAGTAATTGGCCAATTGCCTGTTACACTTTCACTGAAAACATAAAATAACTACAACAAACTAATACCACTAACAGACTTGGTGTGAATTTTGATGGTTCCTATATGATATATCGTTTATAAAAATAAGGTGGCACATTATTTTATGCTTATTTATTGTTTGTTATTCAACACAAAGATGAACTATACTGGGGAAAATCCCTTGAGTTTTAAAAAAAATGTTTTATTACTTTGTCTCCTACTGCTTTCTCAGTTTAACATTTTTTTCAAAAGGAATAATACTTTCAAAGAAGGAAATACTTGATTTTAACAAATAAACTTTATGAATGAACTATACTATCTAATCAAATTCTAATTATGCTATATATTTTTCTCTTTAGGAAGGATTTTTTTTTATTTTGAATTATTTAAATGTGTAATGGGAATAGATAAGAAGTGAGGAGTGGGAACTTGTAGAGCCCTAGTACAGCCAAAAGACTGGTCATCAAGTGAAGGATGGGGTCACTATCCCACAGTCAAAACTCTGACCCATGATGGTCCCTGTCTAAAAGAAATGCAGGGATGGAAATGGAGAAAAGCCTGAAGAAAAGAAGGTCCAGCAAGAGACCCAAGGTGGAATATACCTCAAGTGGATGTCCTAAGGCCTGACACTATTACTGAGGCTATGGAGCACTCACACAAAGGAACCTATCATAACTGCCCTCTGATAGACTCAACTAGAAGCTAAAAGAGACAGATGCAGGTATTTACATTAAACCAATGGACAGAAGCTGCTATCCCTGTGGCTGAATTAGGAAAAAGCTTGAAGAAGTTGATGAGGATGATAAGTGGATATTAGCCCAGAAACTTAGAATACCCAAGAGCCAATTTGCAAAACACAAGAAAACCAAGAAGAAGGAAGACCAATGTGTGGATGCTTTATTCCTCCTTAGAATAGAGAACAAAATACCCATGAAAGGAGTTACAGAGACAAAGTTTGGAGCTAAGATGAAAGGATGGACTATCCAGAGACTACCCCACCCGGTGATCCATCCCATCATCAGCCACCAAATGCAGACACTATTGCATACACCAGCAAGATTTTGCTGAAAGGACCCTGATATAGCTGTCCCCTGTGAGGCTATGCCAGTGCCTGGCAAATACAGAAGAGAATGTTCACAGTTATCTATAGGATGGAACACAGGGCCCCCAATGGAGGAGCTAGAGAAATTATCCAAGGAGCTGAAGGGATCTGCAACCCTATAGGTGGAACAGCAGTCTCAATTAACCTGGACTCCTGAGATCTCTCAGACACTGGAACACTAAAGAGGCAGTATACATCACCTGATACAAGACCCCCAACACACATACAGTAGAGGACTGCTGGGTCTGTGTTCATTCAGAGAAGTTGCACCTAACCCTCAAGAGACTGGAGGCCAAAGGGAGCTTAGAGGTCAAGTGGGTTAAGGGTAGAGAATGGCGACATTCTCACAGAGACAGGAGTGGCGAGGAGAGATGGGATATAGAACAGTTTGAGGGTGGAAGGGAGGAGAATAAAATCTGGAGTGTGAAAAAAAGAAGAAATGTAAATAAATAAACAGAAAGTAAGCAATAAGATAGCATTTTGAATTTTACCATCAAAAATTTCAATGGAAAAGTTTTCAAGTAAAGAACATGCTAATTGTCCAGATTTGATCATGAAAAAAATGTTCATGTATACAACTTTGTCAATTGAAACTAAAGCAAAGCTTCAATGCTGAAGAGAAGTGATGAGATGGTTCAATCTTTAGGAGACTGGCTGTTCTTACAGCATGCTGAGACTGGATCCCCAGCACCTACCCATATGGTTGCTTACAACCATCTGTAACTCTAGGCCCATGGCATCCATGGCCCTCTTCTGACCTCTACAGGTACTGGGCATATGAACTCATATTCATGCATGTAAAATATTCACACACATAAAATAAGGAAATGTGTGTGTGTGTGTGTGTGTGTGTGTGTGTGTGTGTGTGTGTATTAACCATGGAAAAATGCCAAAGCTGGGCCTTTTGCAAAAGTCATCCAAAAGTGATTTGTCAAAGCCGGGTGTGGTGGCACACGACTTTAATCCTAGCACTTGGGAGGCAGAGGCTGGCTGATTTCTGAGTTCGAGGCCAGCCTGATCTACTGAGTGAGTTCCAGGACAGCCAGGGCTACACAGAGAAACCCTGTCTCGAAAGAAACAAAAAAAAATGATTTGTCCAAAGATGAAGAATCAGTAAATGATGCAACACTGAAATTTAAGGTTGGACTCATGCAGGACTCATATTTTTTTTTATCATATAATACCTATGATAATCACTATGTTTGAGAAATAAGAAGAATGTTTATGAACAGGTAGGTAGAAGATGGGCAAAGATATATTACTATATATTTTGATTATAACATAAATGGAATTTCACATTGATAATAAAGGGTAAAAAAGTAAAATCTTCAAGACTTCCTCTTATCTGTGTGCATACATGCATGTGTGCAAATATGCTTTGTGTGTGTGTGTGTGTGTGTGTGTGTGTGTGTGTGTGTGTGTGCTGTACACCAAAAGATGACAGCAGGTGTCATCCTCAATCATGTTCAACGTACTGAGAAAAGGTCTCTCACTGAACCCAGAACTCCCAGACTTGGCTAGTCTAACCATCCATCTTATTTAAAGGGATCATTTTCCGTCTCCAATGTGCCCAGAGTCACAGGTAGGCTGCTTTTTCCACTTGGCCTTTATGTGTGAATTGGGGATCTTAACTCTCATCCTCATGCTTATGTACCAAGCATTTTTCCACTAAACCACCTTCCCAGCCCTAAACCTTAAATGTTGAAATATCAAATACCAGAATGTAATATCTAATTTTAGAGATGCAGAGATGGTTCAGTGAGTAACAGCACTTGCTGCAGGAGCATGAGGACCTGAGTTTGGATCCCAGAACCCAAGTAAAAGCTGAGATTAGCTGCACTGTAACCCACTGATGAATAGGAGAGTTACTAGTTGGGAGAGATGGAGACAAGCTTATTGCTGAGTCTTGGTGGTTAACATCCCAACTCCAGGTTCACTGAGAGATCTTTTCTCCAAGAAATAAGAGGGGATGCTACAGAGCAGGAAACCTGATACCTTCCTCTGAACTACAAATGCACAGATACACACACCTCACACACACAGTTGCTTTGGCAACATACACAGGTTAAATCTTGTTTCCAGGTTTCAGAGAAATTTAGCTGATAGACATTTGAAATACTAAAACATTGTGCTAAATTGCAGCTTTCTTTCTCAAAGATTTTACTTTTATTTCCTGGATCCAAACGTGCCTGTTTAGGTTATGAACCATTCATTTTTCTACTGTTTTTATAGTTAATACTGAGTTTGCTTTACATTAATAATGTAAACTTTACATGCAGATCTATCCATACCTTTGTGTTTGGCTGGAGGAGGTACTCACTAAAAGGATAGGAGAGAATTCATCATACTCATTCTCAAGGACACACATAAGAATATGGAATCAATTATGATAAATTAATATTCATAAATTGCCAATGACACATTTGAGCCTGTCTTGGACTTATCAGCTCTTTATAAATACATTCTATTTTTAAGAAATAGAGGTGCATTAAGAGATCAGTTGCTTTCTACAAAACCAATGGAACCATGAGGTTCCATTTATCAATTCTTGACTTTAGAACATGAGCCACTGGAGTTTAATTTAGGAAAATTCCCCCTGTGCCAATCAGTTCAAGACTCTTTCCAACTTTTTCTTCATTTAGATTCAGGGTATCTGGTTTTATGTTGAGGTCCTTGATCAACTTGAACTTGAGCTTTGTACAAGGTGACAAATGTCCCATTTTCATTCTTCTACATACAGCCTGCCAGTTAGACCAGCACCATTTATTGAAGATATGTTATTTTTTCCATTGTGAATTTTTGGTGTCTTTGTCAAAGAACAAGGGACTGTAAGTGTGTGGTTTTATTTCTGTGTCTTTAATTCTATTTCATTAATCTACCTGTCTGTCTCTGTACTAATATCTTGCAGTTTTAATCACTATTGCTCTGTAGTAAAGCTTGAGGTCAGGGATGGTCATTCTCCCTGCTATTCTTTTATTGTTAAGAATTGTTTTCACTATTTTGTTTTTTTTATTCAATTCTTGATGAATTTGAGAATTGTTCTTTCCATGTCTTTGAAGAATTGTGTTGGGATTTTGACAGGGATTGTATTGAATCTATAGATTGCCTTTGGTAGGATGAAAATTATTACTATGTTATGTCTGCCAATCTATGAGCATGGGAGATCTCTCCATTTTCTGAGATCTTCTTTGATTTCTTCTTGAGAGACTTGAAGTTATTGTCATACAGGTCTTTAACTTGTTTGGTTAGAGTTACCCCAAGATATTTTATATTATTTGTGGCTATTGTGAAGGGAGTTGTTTGTATAATTTTTCTCATCTTGTTTACCCTTTATATAAAGGAAGGCTACTGATTTACTTGAGTTAATTTTATATCCTGGGGCTTTGCTAAAGTTATCAGCTGGAGAAGCTCTCTGGTAGATTCTTTTGGGTCGCTATCTATACTGTCATATCATCTCCAAATACTGATACATTTATTTCTTCTTTAACAATTTGTATCCCCTTGATCATTTTTTTGTTGTCTTATTTTTCTAGTTAACACTTTGAGTACTATATTGAATAGATAAGGGGAGAGTGGGCATCCTGGTCTTGGCCCTGATTTCAGTGGGATTGCTCCAAGTATGTCTCCATTTAATTTGATACTGGCTGTTGGTTTGCAGTAAATTGCTTTTATTATGTTTACTTATGGGCCTTGAATTCCTGATCTCTCCAATACTTTTAACATGAAGGGGTATTGTATTTGGTCAAATGCTTTTTCTGCATGTGAGGAGATGATCATGTGATTTTTTCTTTGTGTTTGTTTATATAGTAGGTTACATTAACAGATTTTCATATATTAAACCAATCTTGCATGCCTGGGATGAAGCCTACTTGATTGTGGTGAATGATGGTTTTAATGTGTTCTTGGATTCGGTTTGCAGGAATTTTATTTAGTATTTTTCCATTGATATTCATAAACAAGGTTGGTCGGAAGTTCTCTTTTATAGTTGGGTCCTTGTATGGTTTAGGTGTCAGAGTAACTGTGGCTTCACAGAATTAGTTAAATAGTATTTCTTGTGGGGCCGTGAGCTGTGCGCAGACAGCCTGGTCTCCAGTTGAGCAAAGGTCTGGAACCCAAGGGACCCAAAGGGTGTTGATTTTCACCTACATGGGATGAAAGGTGTTTGATCATGTCTCCTGGACCCCTGGATCCTGTCGAAGTTACAGTCCCCAAAGACCCCACAGGAGAGGTGTGTGACTATCAGTCATGCAGACAATGTACCAAGCTCCTGGCATTCTGACTAAACTCCACCTGCACAGTATTCTAATTATAGCCAGGTATGCTCCTTCCTATAGTTACCTGGCAACACAAGATAGTCCAGCCCACTATAAAAAGAGGCGGCTTGGTCCCACCTCACTCTCTTTAAACTCTTACCATTCTTACTCTCTTCTCTAACCCTCCTTTTCTCTTTTCCTTCCCCCCTCTTTCCACATGGCCATGGCCAGCCTCTTTCTACCTTCTCTCTTTCTCTCTGTCTTTCTACAATGAAGCTCTAAAACCCACCTCTGCTCATCAAGGCCCACTTTGCTTGAACAATGGGATAGGCTTTCCCCTAAGGAGCCACATCTAACCTCTCACTGGAAGGCCTTCCTATGCTCCAGCCACTAACTGGACCAAGGACTCTCACCAGCCTGTGAACCACCCAGCATCCCCTCTCCCCCTGCCCTTTCCTCCCTTAGGCCCCGGGGCTGACCAAGATGCCTCCAGGGCCCCCATTTGTTCTTAGCGCTTCTGTGGTATCCAGAGTGGGATGCCAGAGACAGAACTTGTTATCTCTGGCCTCTGTGAGGCCCAGAGACCTAGTACTGCCCCTTGTCCAACCCCCACCAAACTGGGGTCCAGTGGCTTCCCAGATACCACCCAAGACTGCATGGAAAGCATGCAGCAGTCCTCTAGTATCTGCCCACCCAGACCACCAGAACTCTGGTGGAATGTGGGTTTTCTCCCACTGCTTTTATTCCCCCAAGCCCACCACCCATCATTTCTTCTGTTTCTATTTTGTGGAATAGTTTGAGGAATATTGGTATTAGGTCTTCTTTGAAGGACTGATAGAATTCTGCACTAAATCTATGTGGCCTGTGCTGTTTTTGGTTCAGAGGCAAATCACCCAATTAAAAAAATGGGGTATAGAACTAACCTGAGAATTCACAACTGAAGAATACTGAATGACTGAGAAACACCTAAAGAAATGTTCAAAGTCCTTAGTGATCAGAGAAATACAAATCAAAATTACCCTAAGATTTCACCTTAGACTAATCAGAATGGCTAAGATTAAAATCTTAGTTGACAACACATGTTGGAGAGGATGTGGAAAAAGAGGAACACTCCTCCATTTCTGGTGGGATTGAAAACCGATACAACTACTCTGGAAATCAATCTGGAGGTTCCTCAGAAAATTGGAAATAGATCTACCTGAAGACCCAGCTATAACACTCTTGGGAATATATCCAAAAGATGGCCACCATGCCACAGGGGCTCATGCCCCACCATGTTCATAGAGACCTTATTTGTTATAGCCAGAAGCTGGAAACAACCTATATATCCCACAACAGAAGAATGGATACAGAAAATCTGGTTCATTTACACAATGGAATATTTTTAAGCTATTAAGAATGAGTACATCATGGGTTTTGTAGGCAAATGGATGGAACTAGAAAATATTATCCTGAGTGAGGTAACTCAGACCCAAAAGGATGTGCATGGTATATACTCACTAATAAGTGGATGTTAGCAAAAAAAGAAGTACAGAATGCCCAAGATAGAGTTCACAGAACTCAAAAAGTTTAACAAGCTGAAGTGCCTAAGTGAGGACGCCTCAGTCCCACTTGGGAGAGAGAAGAAACCAATCAGAAATGGGGAGGGAGGGAGGAACATGGGGGGATGGGGTGAGAGGAACATGATCTGGTATTGGGTGAGGGAAAAGGGCTGAAGCCCCGAGGGCCAGCAGAAAGAAAGGAAACAGGCAACCTCAGGAAATAGGATTTGGAGGACCTTCCAGAATGCACCAGACACCTTGGAGGTGAGAGACTCTCAAGAATCAAAGGGAAGGGCCTTAGATAAAAAGCCCAACAGTACGGAGAGAGAACTTATAGAGCCCACCTCTAGCAGGAAGAAAGGACAACAAATGAAGGATAGGTTTGCTATCCCACAGTCACATCTCTGATCCATAACTCTTCATGTCTGAAAGAATTCTAAAAACTTTAACACATGCAAGGAAAACTATGTTTTAATGGCAAAGTTTCATGTCCTCAGTGAAATTAGCTGAAACAAGGCAAATGTCTCTTTAACATAGAGACTGTGTTACCAGTTTTTTTATGTTACTTGTTTTGAAAATATAACATGCTATTTTCATAAATTAGAATATTATTGCTTTAAAATGATAATCTTATCTCAGCAGGTTGAATTTTTTTTTTTTTTAGTTTGGTTTTGGTTATGGAGACAGGGTTTCTCTGTGTAGCCCTGGCTGTCCTGGAACTAACTTTGTAGAGCAGGCTGGCCTCAAACTTAGAAATCGGCCTGCTTCTTCCTCCCGAATGCTGGGATTAAAGGAATGTACCACCATGCCCAGCTAGCAGGTTGAATTTTTATTATCAGTTAATCATCAATGTCAATTTTCTACTGAGAAATTATTAAAGTCTCAATATTTGCAGTATCAAAAAATGATGAATAATCTACTCTACTATTATCAAGGAACGATCTTATTTATTTACTTGCCATAAATCTCTTAATTTTATTTTTGGTTCAAGTTTATTTTAGTGTTCCAAAGATGGCCTTGCTTCCACAGATGACATTTTTCATACAGAAATATTTACATTTTAATAAAATATTTCCAGACCATTGAAAACAGATCATATTATAAATTTTTAGAAGACAGCATTGTAATTGACTGGATACATTCAATGACTATCATTATGGAAAGAATAATTTTCCAAATTATGGTGAATTTTATTTGGTGTTTATCAGTTGTGATAAAGAATGTAATTTTTGGTCATGCTAATTGAAGAAGGAAATGAAAACATTTCTTTATGTTTTCATTGATTTTCCCCAGTAACTAACAAAAGAGTATTGTTTTGCAAACATGTAATGCATTTTGACAATATCAGTACATATTGTAGAAACCTGGTCTTGAGAGTTCAGAATACACAAGAATTCATTGTCAGTATGTGTTTTTCTAACTTTTACAATAAAATTTAAAGTTTGTGTTCTTTTTGTTATACTCTTCAAAGACAAGAAATTTGTACTACAAGATAATTAATTTCTAAGATTAGAAAGACAAGAAATTTGTACTACAAGATAATTAATTTCTAAGATTAGAATATTGTATACAAAGCAACTATTTCTGCAAAAGTTCTTAAACTATAAACTACAGCACTGAATTTTTCTGACATCTCTAAAATTAAAATATCATCAGAGATATGACAAACTATGTTAAATTGAGAGTGTCAATATTAGAACATTTTTGAGTGTTTATTATAAATATTTGGGAAAAGAAAAGTCACTGTTAAAATCAAGGGTTCCTGAGGAAGCAGACTTAGTTTAAAACAGACATCAGAAAGGATGAGTCCTTCTCCTACAGAGGTTGGTGGCTATTATAATTTACTATAATTAAGTTTATCTTAATTTCTGGAATCAAATTAAGTCAAAGTTTTCTTATAAAAGGTTCAAATAAACTAAATATAGTAACTTAATTATTTGATTTTGGAAATGATTGCTGGATGTATAAAAAGAAAAACAAGAAATTTGGATGGCTTTTGAGGGAGATCAGACTTATTTAATATTAGCTAATAGATATTATGAATAATGTTTTGAATTAAAAACACTGTTGCTGATGGAGAGGGAGAAAATAACTTTGTTATTTAATGTGTTAAATTTAGACATTTATATTGATGATATGAGTAATTTTATATGTTCACCAAATCTACAACCTGCAATTCACAAAATTTTGTCAAGAACATGACATTTGGGTTTTTCCACTTTCATGAACCATGTGCATACCTATATACTGTACTTCCTTTTCAATTAGACATGTGAAGATATTTAATTACATAAGATAATTTACAGAATATACAATGATGAGTATAGTGAAGATTTAGTACAAATATCAAATTATTCCCTCTGCTCTTTATATCTATGGGCAGGAGGTTGTAAATGTATCTTGTTATACATACCAAAATTGCCTGAGCTTGCTATGTAGTGAAGGCACCTCTTGTGCCTCTGAACCTTTTGTCTCTAGCTTCAAAGTGTTGACAATACAGACACACAATACATAC
This sequence comes from Mus pahari, assembly GCF_900095145.1. Lineage (NCBI taxonomy): Eukaryota > Metazoa > Chordata > Mammalia > Rodentia > Muridae > Mus > Mus pahari. The sequence continues at coordinate 106,169,322 of NC_034613.1, read as the reverse complement.
ACTTGGATCTACTTTATTTTTTACCTTAATTTTCATCAATGTTCTGTTACTTTCTTCAGTGAATTGCAAATGTATTATTATATATATTATTTTTTTGCCATCTTAGAAAAAAATTCTTCTGTCATACAATACATCCCAACCAGAGCTTCCCCTTACCTTAACCTTTTACATTAAAGGATCTGTATCTGTAATCATCTGCAAATATGCCATTTTATTCAAACGTCATAAGTCCTAGTATTTCTCATTCTTAACTCACTTGGACATATATTTCTAGTGCATTTTCAAATTTTACTGTTGCATGAGTTCTAATTTTTGTCTAACCATCTGTGCTTTTCAAGATGCATAAGAAAAAATTGTAATTGGTTGCTTTTATATCATCATGGAAAAATATTGCTATGTATGTGATTCCTGTTACTGATGTGAATTAAGGTATATTTACTGTTTAGTTGTTATCTTCAAGATTTTTAAAGACATCAGAATGTATTAACTTAGTTTGTCCAATCTTTATTATCCAGGATTGAAATAGGGAATGTCAATGAAGGCCAATTGGTACGTGTAGCATTTATCAATATATTTTCCTATTAGCCTTAGCTCAGACTAGCTTTCAGATAGGCAGCTGGATCGTATTTGAGATACTTTGTGCTCCCCTATAATGAATTATTGCCATTAGAATCCAAGATTCTAACTATAATCCTTTTGGTAACTTTCATGTTTCTTTTTGGAACAGCATAAACCACTGTGTATCAAAAAAATTTATGGTGTCCATTTTTTTTAATATGAATTAGATATACTCTGTGGTCTACTTATTGTTAGCACCTAGCCTACCCATGTGACCCTGGACTTGAGTTGCCAGGACAACGAACCTCAATCCCACAACTCACCTGGCACAGTTCCCACCCTCATTGGTGTGACATCATTTTCCTTATAAATTAAGGGGTAACCCCCTCCTCTCTCTCTCTCTCTCTCTCTCCTCTTCTCTACCCTTCTACCTGCTTTGCCACTCCCCATCCCTGCTTAATAAACCTCTCCCACGTGGAATCACCTTGGCATGGTCTGCTGTTTGGTTTATTCGCTCAAATTATATATATATATATATATATATATATATATATATATATATATATACTGCTTAATAATATTAATTCATTAAACTTACTTCATCTACAAAATGAATGTTAAAATGATTCTTACTTCACATACTTGTAAAAAATTAAATGAATATGAAAACACTTAAAATGCTGCCTAAAAGATGATTATATTCAAATCTGAAAATTTTATAGAGAATTCTTTTTAATTACTTTTTCTTATTTATTCTCTCATATAAATCACCATGGCCACAGTATTTTGAACCTCTACTCACACAGTCCCCATTCCTTTCTCCTTTCTTTCTCAGATCAACTGATTAATTTCCTTTCAGAAGACAGAAGGCCTTTCAGGGATATCAAATGAACACAGCATAACAGGATGCAATCACACTGGGCACAAACCCACACATCAAAGCTGGACAAAAAAACACAGTAGGAAGAAAAAGTATTAATAGCAGGAAAAAGACACATAAAATCCCTTATACCCACTGTTAGGGGTGTCACAAAAACTATAAGTTAAACATCCACCATGTATACATAGAGGATGTATTGTAGACCCATGCAGGTTATGTGATTGTCACTTTAATTTGAGAGTCCTTCTGAGTGTTGCTTATTTGATACCATGGCCTATGTTTCATGGTATCATTGATCCTGGTACTTCCTACAATCTTTCTTCCCCCCTTTTCCTCTGCCTAGTAATTGACTGTGAGTCTCTGCATCTGTTCCCCTTAACTGCCAGAAGAATCCTCTCATCATAATTGGTGTAGGCACAGGATCTATGAGTATAGTTGAATATTCTTAGGTATTATTTCATTGGAGTTAATGTTTGGCTAGTTTTATTCTACTCTAGTTATCTGGGCTATCCATCTCCACACATCTGCCACCCAGATATTGTCATCCATTGGTCCTGCTCATGTTGTGGGCCTCAAGTTAAACCAGTCATTGATTGGTAACTCATGCAAACTCAGAACCACCATTGTCCCAGGAAAACATATTAGGATTAGAGGGAATATTGACAGTGATTTCTACATCAGAAAATAAACATTCGAAGTGAATTGACTCTTTATAAGAACTTGTTAATGAACTCACAGATGTTAGATAATACTGAAATAAATGAATTGTCATGCATATATTTGTACTATGATCTCTATAAATTTTAGGCATTCTGGATTCTGTTATTTCATCTCTTGGAGAATTTAATTTTAAAGAAATGTATAAAATATATATAAATAAATCTTTAAAGTATAACCTAAAGTTGTATAGAAATGAGTTAGGCAGACATTCAGATATTTCTACTTTAATAATTTAAATATGGGATGACTGGTTCCCATCAGTAAAACTTGGGATGACATGTTCACCTCTAAGAAACTGAATAAGTGATATTAAACTATTGAATTGCCCGAGGTTATAACTAAGAAAAAGTTTAACTTTCAGTCCTTTTAGAAATTTAGCTTTCATAGTATCAGTAGGCACTATGAAATCAGTCAATGAAGGAATACAATCAATATTCTTACCCAGCTGTGATACTTCTGAACCACAAAAATCAACACTACGCAAAGGTATTTCTAAAGGTACGATAGTGGAACCTATCTTGGAAATGACCTAAGGATTCCGTATTAGACTAAAACAAGCACAGTGGGAAAGTAATCTTGTGTAGTACAAAAACAATCTACTTAACATCCCATGCCTAATAAGGTTATGGATCTTGGAGTAGAATATATTAGCATGGCTTTATAAAAACAGCCAAATTCTTAACTTCAATATAGAATGTATCCTTATACCAACCATTAAGTATATCTCCACCGATTTTCAAAGAAGCTTTTCTTTACAAAAGGCAAAGATCATTACAGAAAAACACAATTTGTTAGAATGCAGAAGAAAATCGAATGTGGGGTATCCAACCCCCGAAGGAAAAGCCACATCACAACCCCTCCGATTAAGTCTCAGGGGAAATTGCAGAAGAAAAAGAAGAAAAATTGTAAGAGCAACCAGAGTAGGAAATATAATCTGAAATTTATCTCCTATAAATGACTAGGAATCTTCATCTAAGAGATTTCAAGGCCGGGCGTGGTGGCGCACGCCTTTAATCCCAGCACTCGGGAGGCAGAGGCAGGCGGATTTCTGAGTTTGAGGCCAGCCTGGTCTACAAAGTGAGTTCCAGGATAGCCAGAGCTATACAGAGAAACCCTGTCTCGAAAAACAAAAAACAAAAAACAAAAAAAAATAAAAAATAAAAAAAGAGAGAGAGAGAGAGACAGAGACAGAGACAGAGAGAGATATTTCAATACTATGGCTCCCTATAAAATGATCTGAAGAAGCACAACACTAATACACATGATGAGAGGAAATTTCAAATGTCACCACCCAAGAAAAAAAACTACTGTCCTCTATCAGATGTAGGATTGGTAAAGATTTTTCCCAATATGTTGGGTGCCTTTTTACCCTATTAATAGTATCCTTTGCCTTACAAAAGATTTATAATTTTATAAGGTCCAATTTATCTATTCATGATTTTAGAGCATAAGCCATTGTTCTGTCCAGGAAGATTTCCCCTGTGCCTATGTATTTGATACTCTTCTCTACATTCTTCTCTATAAATTTCATTGTATCTGGTTATATGGGTATGTCCATGATCATCCACTTGGACTTGAGATTTGTACAAGGAGATAAGGATGGGTCGATTTGAATTTTTCTACATGATGACTACCAGTTGAACCTACACTATTTGTTAAAAATGCTGTCTTTTTTCCCACTGGGATTACAAGTTGGTACTGGGTTATTGCCCAGAAGCTGGAAAGAAACCAGATGTCCCTCAACAGAGGAACGGATACAGAAAATGTGATACATTTACACAATGGAATACTACACAGCTATTTAAAGCAATAAATTTATGAAATTCTTAGATAAATGGATGGATCTGGAGGATATCATCCCAAGTGAAGTGACCCAATCACAAAAGAACACAACTGATATGCACTTACTGATTAATAGATATTAGCCCAGAAGGTCAGGATACCCAAGATACAACTTGCAAACACATGAAACTCAAGAAGATTGAAGACCAAAGTGTAGATACTTCTATCCTTCTTATAAGGGGGAACAAAGTACCCAAGAAGGAGTTACAGAGACAAAGTTTGGAGCAGAGACTGAAGGACTGATCATCCAGAGACTGTCTTACCTTGGGATCCATCCCATAAACCACCACCAAATCCAGACAGTATTGTGAATGTCAACAAAAGCTTGCTGACAGGAGCCTAATATAGCTGTCTCATGAGATGCTCTGCCACTGCCTCACAGCCATCCATTTTATGGAGCCCAGGATCCCCAAAGAAGGAGCTAGAGAAGGTACCCAAGGAGTTTAAAGGATTTGCAGCCCCATAGGAGGAACAACAATATGAACTAACCAATAACCTCAGAGTTCCCTAAGACTAAGCCACCAATCAAATAAAAAAGATGATGGGACTCATAGCTCTAGCTGCATATGTAGCAGAGAATGGCCTAGTAGGTCACCAATGGGAGGAGAGGCCCTTGATCCTGTGAAGGTTCTATGCCCCAGTGTAGGGGAATGCCAGGGCCAGGAAGTGGGAGAGGGTGGGTTGGAGATCAGGGGAAGGGGAAGGGGATGATGGAGTGGGTTTTCAGAAAGGGGATAATATTTGAAATGTAAATAAGGAAAATATCCAATAAAAATAAAACAAACCTGAGATTCTACCTCATACCAGTCAGAATCGCTAACATAAAAAACTCAGGAGACAGCAGATGCTAGTGAGGATGCAGGAAAAGAGGAACACTCTTCCATTGCTGGAGGAATTACAAGCTGGTACAACCACTCTGCAAATCAGTTTGGCAATTCCACAGAAAATTTGACATATTAATACCTGGGTACCAAACTATATCACTCTTGGGCATATACCCGAAAATGTCACAACATGTAATAAGGGCACATGCTCCACTATGTTGATAGCAGCATTATTTATGATAGCCAGAAGCTGGAAAGAATCCAGATCCTTCAACAGAGGAATGGATATAGAATATGTGGAACATTTATACAATGGAATACTACTCAGCTATTAAAAATGAAGTTATGAAATTTTAGGCAAATGTATGTGGGGCAATGGGCTATGCGCAGACAGCCTTGGTTTCCAGTCGAGGCTAGATCTTGAACCCTGGAACCTGGTAGTGATAATTCACTTGCATGGGACAGAAGGAGTTCTTTCATGTCTCCTGGACCCTGGATCCTGTTGGAGTTACCGCCCACAGGAGAGGTGTGGCTATCAGCCACTTAGGAATACCACCAAACCCTCCCACATGCAAATAATGTTTCCCCCAAATCCTCAGTTCAAGTTAATGAGAGGTGCCTGCTGTCAAACGCTGAATCACCCCCAGAACTCTATATAAGCCATGCAGGGAATTAAAGGTATGTAAGAGCTATTCCTTTGTCTGAGCCTTTTTTTCCATTTGTATGTAACACCTGGGCAGAGATCTTCTCTCCCAAAGAGTCACCCAAAGTCCCACCACACTCCTCACTGGATTGTTGGCTTTTCTCATGCCCAGCCTGACCTGACTCAGTTCAGACTCTGAGTGACCTGAAAGGTGTAGCAGAGAATTTTCTCCCTGCCTACACTCACTTCCCTTCCCTGGAGCCTTCCTACCTGGCCTGGACAGAAATCTTCCTGGAAAACCTCTGGTACCAGGCCCACAAATGTATAGAACTAGAAAATATCATCCTGAATGTGGTAAAACAATCACAAAGAATACACTTGGTATAAACTCACTGGTAAGTGGATATTAGTCCAAAATCTTGGAATGCCCCCAGATACAATTCACAGAACACATAACGCTCAAGAAGGGAGACCAAAGTGTGGGTGTTTTGGACCTTCTTAGAAGGAGAACAAAATATTTACAGGAGCCAATATGGAAATAAAGTGTAGAGCAGATACTGAAGGAAACACCATCCAGAGACTGCCCCACCTGATGTTACATCTCATATAGTTACCAAACTCAGGCACAACTGTGGATGCCAAGAAGTGCATGTTGAAAGGAGCCTGATATGGTTGTCTCCTGAGAGGTCTTGCCAGATCCTTACAAGTAGAGGCAGATGCTTGCTGCCAACCATTGGACTGAGTGTGGTGTCCCTAATAGAGGAATTATAAAAAGGACTGAAGACATTGAAGGGGTTTGCAACCCCATAGGAAGAACAATAGTATCAGCCAAACAGGTGCCCCCAGAGCTCCCATCTACTAAGCCATCAACAAAGGTGTACACATGGCTACAGCTATATATGTAGCAGAGGATGCCCATGTCATGCATCAATTGGAGATGTCCTTGGTTCTATGAAGGCTTGATAGATGCTCCAGTGTAGGGAACATCCTCATAGAAGCAGGAAAAGGGACAGTGGTATAGGGGGTTTCTAAGATGGAGGGAAATGGGGAAAGGGGATAGGATTTGAAATGTAAATAATGAAAATATCCAATAAAAAAAGTAAAAGAAACTAACATCAACTAAAGAACTCTGAGATAAGAATTAGTCTTTACAGAGGGTTTATAAAATCCACACACCTATGTTCACCTGATCTATGACAAGGGAGCTAAAACCATCCAGTGGAAAAAAAGACAGCAATTTCAACAAATGGTGCTGGCACAACTGGCGGTTATCATGTAGAAGAATGAGAATTGATCCATTCTTATCTCCTTGTACTAAGGTCAAGTCTAAGTGGATCAAGGAACTCCACATAAAACCAGAGACACTGAAG
>NC_034613.1:106147460-106158615 GCF_900095145.1 Mus pahari | reverse complement strand
GATGATTTTGATATATTTAATATAAGTTTGGATGTATTTTTGCAGATATTTATTATATATATGTATATACACACACACATATATATATATATTATATATATATATATATATATATATATATATATATATATATATATATATATATTCAAAGGCCAAATGTAGCCAAATATATTATATATTCAATATCTATATTCAGAGGCCAAAAGGCCATGAATTTTTAAAAAAGGACAATAGAATGGATGATATGTGATAGGTTGAAAAGAGGGGGCAAGAGTTTGAAGGAAAGCAAAGGAAGAAAGAAAATGGTGCAATAACATTTTTACTTTTATTTACTTGTTTTCATATTTATTTACTGAGAGAGAGAGAGAGAGAGAGAGAGAGAGAGAGAGAGAGAGAGAGAGAGATTAGTTTCCTACAGATCCACCTGTCCACCTGTGTGGAGAACAGAAGAAAATGTGTGGACATTTATCCTCCCCTTTCACCATGTAAGTTCCAAGAGTAGAACTCCTATTACTAGCCTAGGAATGGAATATCATATCAACTGAGTTATCTCACTTCCTCAAGAGGCAAGTGATTTTTTAAATTTAATTTAATATTATGTTTCTTAATTCATTTTATATCTCATTCACTGCCTCCCTCCCTGTCACCCCTCCCACAATCCTTTCTCTATATCCCCATTTTTCTCTGAGTGGGTGTCTTCCCAATATCCATCCACCCTGGTACTTCAAGTCTTTGCAAGGCTAGGTATTTCTTCTCCCTTTGAGGTCATACAAGGCAGCCCAGCTAGAACATGTCCCACAGACTGGAAAAGGCTTTGTTATAGCCCATTTTCCAGTTGTTTTCAAACCACATGAAAACCAAGCTGCATATCTGTTACATATGTGTGGTGAGGCCTAATACCAGACCATGAATGTTCTTTGGTTGGTGTTTAAGACTCTGACAGCCCTAAGGATAGAGGTTAGTTGACACTGTATGTCTTCCTCTGGGGCTGCAATCCTTCCTCCTATTCTTCTAGAAAAATCTTGAAGCTCCACCTGCTCTTTGGCCATGGGTGTCTGTATTTATGTGAGTCAGCTCCTGGGTGGAGCCTCTCAGAGGACACATTGCTTCTGTCTGTAAGTATAACAGAGTATCATTAATAGTGTTAGGGTACTTGGCCATGGGATTAGTTTCAAGTTAGGTTGGTTATTGGTTGGCCATTCCACCAGTCTCTGCATTATCCCCTTTTTCTGCATTTCTTGTAGACAGGATATATTTTGGGTAGGTTGAACATTTTTTTAAATTTATTTTTTAATTAGATACTTTCTTCACTTACACTTTAAAGGTTATCCCCTTTCCCAGTTCCCTCTCTTAAAAACCCCACATCCCCTCTCCACTTCCCCTGCTCACCAACCCACCCACTCCAGCTTCCCAGTCCTGGCACAATTCCTATACTGGGGAATAGAACCTTCAGAGGACCAAGGGCTTCTCTTTCTATGATGACTGTATAGGCCATCCTCTGCAGCTAGAGCCATGAGCCCCACCATGTGTTTTTGTTTGTTTTTGTTTGTTTTTGTTTGTTTTTGTTTTGTTTTGTTTGTTTGTTTGGTTGGTTGGTTGGTTGGTTGGTGATTTAGTCCCAGGGAACTCTGGGGATAATGGTTAGTTCACATTGTTGTTTTGTGAATAGTCTGGGGTCTCTATAGATCCATTGGTATTCTTGCCTACCTACTAGAGGTGGCCTCTTCAGTTTCCATATCTCCAAAGCTTTGAGTCACAGCTAAGGTTACCCACATTGATTCTTGGGCTCCTCCCTCATACCAGGTCTCTGTCTAGTCTTAGAAATGCTCTTTACCTCTCCATCCCTGTCACTTGCAGATCCCTATTAATTCTCATGTGCATCTGACCATCATGCCTGTCCTTCCTCACAGCTGATCCCAATCCCCCCATCCCCATTACTGACTCCTTTTCCTCTCTCAACAGTTCCCTCAGCCCATTTGCCTCTTATGATTATTTTATTCTGCCTCTTATGATTATTTATTTGCCTCTTATGATTATTTTATCTCAGGAGGCACAATAGAACAAGCTAAAACTAGCAGGCTATCTTCCTGAAATGGTATCCTTCAGATTATAATAAAACCTGTGACAGATTTGCCATTATTAGACAAGGGTGTACAATAATTAATTTTAGGAAAGATTCCTGCTATTAATATGATTTTCTGTTACTATTAAACATATATAACAATAACTAGGTGTTAGCCCACCCCTTTGGAGTACTTCTTTGCAGATCTACAAAGATGTACTGTCTTGTAGTGATGCTATGCAGACAAATAGATCACTTCTTAGGTCTTAATAATGATCCTATAAGAATTCCTAAAATTATAACTGTGATTATTAAGTTCTATAATAGTGGGGCTGCTTTTAGGCCCTTTTCTGATAATGAAAACTATAATGAGAACTCTGCCAGTCTCTAATGTGTAACCAGTTAAATGATCTTACATAGTAACCAGACTTTCTTCTACAGCACATTACAAGAGGTTGTAAAAAAAAATTAACCAAAGATCATAGTAAAGGGAACAAACAATTTATAATAGCTGCTTGAACAGAAGGTAAAATATGGACTAGGTTTAGCTATACAAAATTTCACTAATAAAAAGTTATGGTTTTAACCTTCAGTGAACCTGTGGAGCATTGACAGATAATGGACATTTATCCAGATAATTATTCCTAGTGGATATGTGTGTAAACAGTCTCTGTTGTAAACTTCTATTTCAATTTATGACTTTATTTTTTGTGTGAACTTCTGATGAACTTTTCAACATGTGATTCCATATTGTGAAAGATGTATAAGTACTGAGAACAAGGAGGTGAAATAAGAAAAATTTTCCTTACTAGAAATTTTTTTTTTACTTTCTCTGATTAGAGATTTTTTCCTTTTTAATTTTTATTTATTTATTTATTTGTTTGTTTCTTTGTTTGTTTTGTTTTTTTGAGACAGGGTTTCTCTGTATAGTCCTGGGTGTCCTGGAACTCACTTTGTAGACCAGGCTGGCCTCGAACTCAGAAATCCACCTCCCTCTGCCTCCCGAATGCTGGGATTAAAGGCGTGCTAGATTTTTTTCCCCTTTCCCTGCTTAGGGCCTCTCAGCTTTCCTTTTTTCTTACATAGCTTTCTTAGTAAACTTTTTACAACTGAGAAACAAATTCCATAATCACTGTTCAAAGTGTCCCTTTTTCTTCCTGTGACTTCCTACAAGGAAGCTGAAAGTTAGGGATGCACAGTTCCTCCTAAGATAGTACAAAGGCTATTTACTTATCCTTTGCTGTTAGAGCAAGAGGTGTTAAATGCCAGAAACTGGTTTCTTGCCTCAAGAATACAGAAGGCATGCCAGCTACAGTAGCAAAGTAACTTAGACTTAGATAAGTAAACATTTCATGTTACGTCCACTCCATTGCAGTCTGCTTGGTAGGCCTAAGGGTCTGAAAACCATCATGAGGCAAAGAGCTTCAAGGAAACTTTGCCTCCTGGAACCTTGGCATTCCCATGGCCTGTATACTCAAGCCCTGTTCCAGCATTAGTCTGGTGTATGGATCTGATGAAATCTCTTTCAATATTGTTTTATTATAAGTGCCTTTAAGGATTGATTTTGCCATATAGCTAAGCCTCCACCAGTGTTCCAATGGTTCCTAGAAAATCCTTGAAGTCCCCTGAGCTTGGAATTCAGTAAGAATGTTACCAATTCAATAACATTCAAATTCACTTCTAGTAGAGACTGTGAAACTAATTAGGCATTACTATTTACTTGAACAGAGGTAGGAAAGCTCAGGGCTAGTCTGCATAGTAATTACTTAGGACAATAGCTGAGTCACACCCAAACACAGGAATACACAGTGGCCTAGGGAATAGGTGGGTTTGGTGCAGGTTTCTTCACTAGGCCCAGAGGAATAGCATAATCAGGTATTTACTAAAGAACCCCTGGTTGTGGTTTTAACAATAGACTAACATTGCATCAGAGCATTCACCTGGCTCCATTCTCAGGGGTAAATGATTCCTTTGGAAAAATACATTCTGATCCAACACACTCTTGTCATGTCTGTTTGTCACCCTATCCTCTTTGACTCCTTGTCCACCTGCTAGAACCCCTAATGCCCACGGATTGAGAGGGGCCGACTACACCCAGTCCGTGGCAATTTTATTATTATACATCAATCCTAAATATCTCATAAGGACAAGTTGTACCTTCCACCAATGCTCTTCCCCCTCTGCTGCCTCAAGAAGAACTGATAAGAAAGAAGACCCAGGCCAGGGTTGGCCCACTTGCATGTCTCCTAGGTGAAAATCAAGCATACTAGCTTATGCCTCCCTTCTTGCTTATCTTTTATAGGTCTGTGGAGCATACCATGGATATCCTGTGTTTTATGGCTTCTAAGTGACTACACACCATACATGGCTTTTGGGACTGGGTTACTTCACTCAGGATGATGTTCTCAAGATCCTTTCATTGGCCTGCAAACTTCATGATACTTAAAAAAAAAATAACTAAATAGTATTTCACTGTGTAGATGCACCATATTTCCTGTAGCCATTCTTCAGTTGAGAGACATCTAGGTTGTTTCCAGTTTCTTGCTATTAAAAATAAATCCACTCTGAATATAGTGGAGCAAGTGTCTTTGTGGAATGTTAGAGAATCTTTTGAGTATATGCCTAGTAGTTGTATAACTGAGACTTGTGGTACAACAACTATTCTCAGTTTTCTGAGCAACTGCCAAATAGATTTTCAAAGTGATTAGACATATTTGCACTCCCAGCAGCAGTGAAGAAGTGCTATATCTTTGCCAGCATGTACTAACTCTTCCCATTTAGATCTTAGCTAATATAATGTGTAGATGATGGAACCTCAGAGATTCTTTGATTTGCATTTCCATGACTAAAGACATTGGGCATTTCTTTAAGTGCTTCTATTCCATTTGAGTTTCCTTTTCTGAGAACTCTGTTTAGTTATATTCACCATTTTTAATTGGGATATTTAGATTGTTGGTATCTAACTCTTGAATTCTTTGTAAATTTTGTATATTAAGCCACTGTCAGATGCAGGGTAGGGTAATTTCCTTTCCAGATCTATAGGCTGGGAATTTACCTATAAAATACTTGCAAACCAAATCCAGGAATGCATCAAAGATATGAGGCATGAAGATCAAGTGTGCTAAATCCCAGGGATGCAGAATTGATTCAATATATGAAAATACATAGAGTCCTCTTTGCACTTTCCATGTCAGAGGAGAGCTTGCCTCCAGGGAGTGGTCTAATCCCAGGAGTCAGGGGTGATTGCCATTTTCTCCCCAGTGTCTCTCTAAGGCAGTTCCACTTAGGAGACCTCAGGACACAGAACCTACAGAACTTCTGGGACAGGATCCTACAGGCTTACATCTGCAACCAGTAGATAGAGCTGATACACAGTCCTCTTGGCACCTTCCCTGCCAGAGATGAACTTGCCTCCAGGAAGTGCTCTGATCCCAGGAGTCAGGGAGATTGTCATTTTTCTCTCCAGTGTCTCTCTAAGGTGGGTCCACTCAGGAGTGAACAGGCTGCAGAAGCAGCAGAACAGCTGGGACAGGGTCTAACAGGCCTTCATATGTAGCCAGAAGGTGGGGCTATTCCACAGCTCACTGTGGAGTGGGCTTGCCAGGAAAGAGTTGGTCTTCCAGGAGTGCTGACACAGGCTAATAGACTCACAGGAGGAACAAGTTCCAGCCAGAGACAGCAAGAACATCTAACACCAGAGATTACCAGAAAGCAAAAGACAAATGCAAGAGTCTTACCAACAGAAACCAAGACTACGTGGCATCATCAGAACCCAGTACTCAGACCACAGTGAGTCCTGGATACCCCAACACACCGGAAAAAAGCAAGATTGAGATTTAAAATCATATCTCATGATGCTGGTAGAGGATTTTAAGGACATCAATAACTCCCATAAAGAAATACAGGAGAACACAGCTAAACAGGTAGAAGCCCTTAAAGAAGAAACACAAAATTACATTAAAGAATTACACAAAAGAAAACATAAAGGTTAAGGAATTGAACAAGTCAACCAGGATCTGAAAATGGAAGTAGAAACAGTAAATAAATCACAGAGGGAGACAAATCTAGAGATAGAAATCCTAGGAAAGAAATCAAGAGCTATAGATGCAAGCATCATTAACAGAATACCAGAGATAGAAGAGAGAATCTCAGGTGCAGAAGATTCCATAGAAAACATGGACACAACAATCAAAGAAAATGCAGACTGCAAAAGATCCTAACTCAAAATATCCAGGAAATCCAGGACACAATGAGAAGAACAAACCTACGGATAATAGGTATAGAAGAAAATGAAGATTCCCAACTTAAAAGGCCAGTAAATATCTTCAACAAAATTATAGAAGAAAACTTCTCTAACCTAAAGAAAGAGATGCTATTGAACATACAAGAAGACTGCAGAACTCCAAATAGACTGGACCAGAAAAGAAATTCTTCCTGACACATAATAATCAGAACAACAAATGCACTAAATAAAGATAGAATATTAAGAACAGTAAGGAAATAAGGTCAAGTAACATATAAAGGCAGACATATTAGAATTACACCAGACTTCACACTAGAGAAGCCAGAAGATCCTGGACAGATGTTATGCAGACCCTAAGAGAACACAAATGCCAGCCTAGGATACTATACCCAGCAAAACTCTCAATTACCATAGATGGTAAACCAAAGTATTCCATGACAAAACCAAATTCACGAAATATCTTTCCACAAATCTAGCACTCCAAAAGATAAATAAGGGAAAACTCCAACACAAGGAGGGAGATGACACCCTAGAAAATGCAAGAAAGTAATCCTTCAACAAACCCAAAAGAAGATAGCAACATAAACAGAATCCCAACTCTAACAACAAAAATAACAGGAAGTAACAATTCCTTCTCCTTAATATCTCTTAATATCAATGGACAGAGTTCCCCAATAAAAAGATATAAACTAAGAGACTGGGTATGTAAAGAGGACCTAACATTTTGCTGCATACAGGAAACCCACCTCATCGAAAAAGACAGACACTACCACAGAGTAAAAGGCTGGAAAACAAATTTCCAAGCAAACTGTCTGAAGAAACAAGCTAGAGTAGCCATCCTAATATCAAATAAAATTGACTTCCAACCCAAAGTTATCAAAAAATATAAGGAGGTGCACTTCATACACATCATAGTTAAAATCTTCCAAGACGAACTCTCCATTCTGAACACCTATTGTCCTAATGAAAGGGCGTCCACATTCATTAAAGGAACTTTAGTAAAACTCAAAGCACACATTGTACCACACACAATAATAGTGGGAGACTTCAACACCCCATTCTCATCAATGGAAAGATCCTGGAAACAGAAACTCAAGAGAGACACAGTGAAACTAACAGAAGTTAAGAAACAAATGAATTTAACAAATATCTACAGAACATATTATCCTAAAATAAAAGGATATACCTTCTTCTCAGCACCTCATGGCACCTTCCCCAAAATTAAGCAAATAATTGCTCACAAAACAGGCCTCAACAGATAAAAAAATATAGAAATTATCCTATGCATCCTATCAGATCACCACAGAGTAAGTCTGGTCTTCAATATCAATGTAAATAACAGAAAGCCAACATTGATGTGGAAGCTGAACAACACTCTATTTAATGATAACTTGGTTAAGGAAGAAATAAAGACAAAAATTAAGGACTTTTTTTAAATTTTTATTTATTATTTATTTATTTATTTATTTATTTTTATTTTTATTTTTTTATTTGAGACAGGGTTTCTCTGTATAGCCCTGGCTGTCCTGGAACTCACTTTGTAGACCAGCTAGCCTTGAACTCAGAAATCTGCCTGGATCTGCCTCTGGATTGCTGGGATTGGTGTGAGCCACCAGGCCTGGCCCAGGACTTTTTAAAGTTTAATGAAAATGAAGTCACAACATACCCAAATTTATGGGACCCAATGAAAGCAGTCCTAAGAGGAAAACTCACAGTTCTGATTGCTGCCAAAAAGAAACTAGAGAGAACAAACACTAGCAGCTTGACAGCACACCTAAAAGCTCTAGAACAAAAGAAAGCATATTCACCCATGAAGAGTAGACCTCAGGAAATAAACAAACTCAAGGCTGAAATCAACCAAGTAGAAACAAAAAGAACTAGACAAAGAATCAACCAAACCAGTAGCTGTTTTTTGTTTTGTTTTTGTTTGTTTTGTTTTGTTTTGTTTTGTTTTTTTGAGAAAATCAACAAGATTAGCCAGACTAACTAGAGGGCACAGTATCCTAATTAATAAAACAGAAATGAACAGGGAGACATAACAACAGAACCTGAGACAATCCAAAACATCATCAGATCCTACTAAAAAAAAAAGCTGTGGGAACTAAAAGGGGGCAGGGGAACAGTGGGTAAGGAGGATGGCCCATGTACAGCCAGAGTTCCTCCTTTGCTCTGGGCACGCAGATGTCGGAGGGCTGCCAGATGCTTTCCACTGGGCCCTGAGTGGGCATCTAAGCCACTGACCCCACTTGACAGAGATTAGACAAGGGGCAGTCCCCGAAACCGGGGGGGGGGGCTGAGTGACACCCTGTAACCCTGGGGTTATGGGAGAGAGGGCTGAGTGAGGGAGGTTCCCAAACAGGTGGGAGTCAGTGCAGCAGGCCTTGAGTCTAGGATACAGTCTATGGTTTCAGAGCTTTAATATAGAAAGGCAGTGGGAGTGGGGGGGTAGGGGAGCAGTGGGAGTGGGTGGGTAGGGGAGCAGGGGCAGGGGGAGGGTATAGGGAACGTTCGGGATAGTATTTGAAATGTAAATAAAAAATATCTAATAAAAAAAGAAAAAAAGAAATCACAATTAATCTGATACTTAAACTACAAAAGAATTCAACAAAGAAACAGAACTTCAGACCAATTTCCCTTTTGCAAATCAATGCAAAAATACTCAATAAAATTCTCACAAACCATATCCAAGAACACATCAAAATGATCATTCATCATGATCAAGTAGGCTTCATCCCAGGAATGCAGGGATGATTTAATATATGGAAATCCATCAATGTAACACACTATATAAAAAAGTTCAAAGACAAAAATCACATGATCATCTCTTTAGATGCTGAGAAAGCATTTGACAAAATCCAATACCCATTCATGATAAAAGTGTCGGAAATATCAGGAACTCAAGGCCCATACCTAAACATAATAAAAGCAATATACAGCAAACCAGAAGCCAAAATCAGAAAAAAAAATGGAGAGAAACTTCAAGCAATCCCACTAAAATCAGGGACTAAAATTAGCTGCCCACTATCTCTCTACCTATTACTTCAAGTCCAAGCAAGAGCAATTAGACAACAAAAGGAGATCAGGGGGATACAAATTGAAAGGAAGAAGCCAAAATATTGCTATTGGCAGATGATTGGATAATATATATAAATGACTTTAATATTCCATCAGAGAACCCCTAAACCTGACAAACAGCTTCAGTGCAGTAGCTGGATATAAAATTAACTCAAACAAATCAGTGGCCTTTCTTTACACAAAGGATAAACGGGCTGAGAAAGAAATTAGGGAAACAACACCCTTCACAATAATCACAAATAATATAAAGTACTTGTGTGTGACTCTAACTAAGGAAGTAAAAGATCTGGATGATAAGAACTTCAAGTCTCTAAAGAAAGAAATCGAAGAAGATGTAAGAAAATGGAAAGATCTCCCATTTTCATGCTTTATCAGGATCAACATAGTAAAAATGGCTATCCTGCTAAAAGCAATGTACATATTCATTGCAATCTCCATCAAAATCCCAACTCAATTCTTCACAGAGTTAGAAAAGGCAATTGGCAAATTCATCTGGAATGAAAAAAAAAAAAAAAAAAAAACCTAGGATAACAAAACCCATTCTCAACACTAAAAGAACCTCTGGTGGAATCAACATGCCTGACCTCAAGCTGTTCTACAGAGCAATTGTGATAAAAACTGCATAGTACTGGTATAGAGAAAGACAGTTAGACCAATGGAACAAAATTGAAGACCCAGAAATGAGCCTGCACACCTATGGTTACTTGATCTTTGACAAGGGAGCAAAAACCTTTCAGTGGAAAAAAGACAGCATTTTCAACAAATGGTGCTGGCAAAACTGGCAGTTATCACTTAGAATAATGTGAATTGATCCATTCTTATCCCTTTGTACAAAGCTCAAGTCTCAGTGGATCAAGGAACTCCACATAAAACCAGAGACACTGAAACTGATGGAGGAGAAAATGGGGAAAAGACTTGAAGATTTGGGCACAGGGGGAAAATTCCTGAAAAGAACAGCAATGGTTTGTGCTGTAAGATCGAGAATCTACAAATGGAACCTCATAAAATTGCCAGGCTTCTGTAAGGCAAAAGACACTGTCAATATGGCAAAAAGGCCACCAAGTGATTGGGAAAGGATCTTTACCCATTCTAAATCGGATAGGGGACTGATATTCAATATATACAAAAAACTCAAGAAGCTGAACTCCAGAAAATCAAATAACCCTATTAAAAATGGGGTACAGAGCTAAACAAAGAATTTTCAACTGAGGAATACTGAATGGCTGAGAAGCACCTGAAAAAAATGTTCAACATCCTTAATCACCAGGGAAATGCAAATCAAAACAACCTTGAAATTCTACCACACCAGTCACAATGGCTAAGATTAAAAATTCAGCTGACAGCAGATGCTGGCCAGGATGGGGAGAAAGAGGAATACTCCTCCATTGCTGGTAGAATTGCAAGATGGTACAACCACTCTGAAAATCAGTTTGGCTTTTCCTCAGAAAATTGGACATAGTACTACCAGAAGATCCAGCAATACCTCACCTGGGAATATACCCAGAAGATGTTCCAACTAGTAATAAGAACACATGCTCCACTATATTCATAGCAGCTTTATTTATAATAGCCAGAAGCTGGAAAGAAACCAGATGTCCCTCAAGAGAGGAATGGATGCAGAAAATGTGGTACATTTATACAATGGAGTACTACTCAGCTATTAAAAACAATGAATTTATGAAATTCTTGGGCAAATGAATATTTCTGAAGTATATCATCCTTAGTGAGGTAAGCCAATCACAAAAGATGTTACTAGATATGCACTCACTGATAAG
>NC_034613.1:106137863-106146500 GCF_900095145.1 Mus pahari | reverse complement strand
AAAAAAAAAAAAAAAGCTCAAGTTTTCGAAAGTCTTTAGAAGAGAATGTTTTCCTTCTTGGGCCATTCATAGTATAGGAAAAAAAGTTAAGGGTATTTCATGGTTTTCACATTTGTACTTAACATGCAGTCCTTGGATAGCTGTTAACTTTCCTCATACAGGTAAAAGGAACATTCTCATTCCCCATGAATCTTCACTTTATTCAACATTGCTCTAAAGACATTTATAGTCCACGATTCCTGGACATGCCCAGCTAAAAATGTCCTGGAACTGAAATGACAACAGAATAATGTCAGTCAAACTGAGGCTGAAATAGGTTCCTGAGAATGAAGCATGTGGTCACTAGATGGTGCTCTAGGATTTTCTGAGATAAGTAAAAAATGGTCATTGATAAAGCTGTGTGCTGCCCTTTCTCCTATCTGTTTCCTATTTCCTGTCCACTTTGCCCTTATGTTTTTGAGGTTTCATACTAGTTATTAAAAACCTTGAAGGCCATGTCTAATAAACTGGGGAAATGACCCTGGACTGCCAGATCTAGATTTTGAGGCTTTTGTGTAATATCTAGAATGCCTTGGCTTATACAATTTATAGCCAGAGTATCTTGGGATTTCTGACTCCTGGGATCAAGATCAATGCAGTACATTTGTGCATAGTTACCACTAGCCTGGATTTAAAGTGATTTGGATTCTGGAAAGCTGTCATTGTTTTCTCCTATAATATTTTAGAAATGGTAGAACAGATAACATTTTCATTCTCATAGACAGGATATCACATAATCTTGACTGGTCCTTCCTCATTGTTTTCTCCATTAGTCTCCTGATATGACCAGTGGAGTTCCCTATGTGGCTCTGCAATTGCGCCTAACCTGGCTAAAATAGAATTATAAATGTAGGATCTCCCCCAGTCCAGATATGTAATAAGGATTGCACATGAATTATCTTTTACAACAGCAAGTGCCAGGATAAGTCACATTCCACACACAACCTTTTCAATACTACAATGAAAGTGGAATATTCTAGCCAAATATTGCCTGAGTTTGGGTTGTATTTGGAGCATAATTAAACATGAAGAAGGGTTGTGCATTCAGATTGTGACAAAGTTCCTATTTGCCACCTTATAAAAGGTGAAGTATGTTCTCTTGGGAGGGGAGAGGGGGTGTCTTTATAGTCTCACTTCACCATGCAGGCCAGACCAGTGTCCCAATACCCACCCAAATGCTACAACATTTGAGTAGCCCAGGAGTTCCACAGTAACCAAGAGCACAGGTGGTCTGCAGTAACCAGAGATACAAGAGTCTGCTCTAATCAGAGACACAAAAGACCCACACTAACAAGAAACAACACTGTATGCCTCCAAGGAGACTAGCTCTAATTCAGGTAACAGAGCTCTACCTGTGTCCAAGGAGGCCAGTTCCAGTCACAGACACCCAGCCCAGTTAATACCAGATGCCAACAGAGAAAGTACAAAATCTTAAGGGACAGAAACCAATGCAATTTTGAATCATCAGCTGCCAGTACTCCCACCGCAACAAGTCCTGGCTACCCTAACACCCATGAAAAACAATATAATGACCTAAAATCCCATCTTATGAAGATGATAGAGGCCTTTATGGGGGATATAAAGAATTCCCCTTAAAGAAATACAGGAAAATATAGGCAAAGAGGTAGAATCCCTTAAAAGAGAAGCAAATAAATCCTTTAAAGAACTACAGGAAAATACAATCAAACAGGTCAAGTACTTGATCAAATTGATCCAAGAACTAAAAATGGAAACAGCCACAATAGAGAAAACACAAAAGGAGGCAACCCTGGAGATGGATAACTTAAAAAGATTAGGAGCTACAGATGCTAGTATCACCAACAGAATACAAGAGGCAGAAGAGAGACTCTCAGGCATAGAAGTTGCCATAGGAAATATTGACACATTGGTCAAAAAAATACAATGTGTAATATACTGCATAGAATATATCAAGGAAATATGGAACACAATGAAAAGATCAAACCTAAGAGTAATAGTAATAGAAGAGGGTGAAGTTTCCCAGTTCATAGGACCAGAAGCATGTTCAACAAAATCATATAAGAAAACTTTCATAAGCTAAAGAAAGAGATGGTCATAAATGTACAAGGAGCCTATAGAACACCAGATATATTTTCCCAGAAAAATGTTTTCTCATCATATAGTAATCAAAACAATAAATGCATAAACAAAGAAAGTATATTAAATGCTGTAAGGGAAAAAGTCCAAGTAACTTATAAAAGAAGACCTATAAGAATTACACCAGACTTGTCAAGACAGATTTAAAAACCAGAAGACCGTGGACAATTTTAATCCAGTCCCTAAGAGAACACAAATGCCATCTCAAGACACTATACCCAATAACACTCTCAATCACTATAGATGGAGAAACCAAGATATTCCAAAGCCAAATTTAAACAGTATCTTTCTACTAATCAAACCATAAATTGGATACTGCAACAGAGGAACCTTCAATACATGTTGGATAACTATACCCAAGGAAACATAAGAAACTAAACAGTTCACAAAAGAAGTGAATCATATACCAATAATACCAGCTCTGGCAACAAAAATAACAAGAACTAACAATCATCTGTGTTTAATATCTCTTAACATCAATGGCCTCAATTACCTAATAAAATTACATAGGCTAACAGTATGGATACATGAACAGTATCTAGCATTTTTCTGCATAAAAGAAACACTTCATGACAAAGAAAGATACTAACTCAGAGTAAAAGGCTGGGAAAAAATTCCAAGCAAATGGTCAAAAGAAATAACCTGGAGTTGCCATTCTAATACCAATAAATTAATAAATAAATTAGAATTTCTACTAAAGTTTTAAAATGATATGGGGAAGGACACATCAAAGGAAAAATTCACCAAGAGGAACTCTCAATCCTGAATGTATATGCCCACAAATGCAAGGGCATCCACATTCATAAAAGAAACTTTACTAAAGATCATAAGCTATATTGAACCTCAAACAATAATAGTAAAATACTTCAACATTCCACTCTTACAAATCAAAAGGTCATTAAAAAAAAAACTAAAGGAGGAACAGTTGAAAGTAACAGAAATTATGATCCAAATGGACTAAAAAGATATTTACATAATATACCTTCTTCTGAGCACCTCATGAAATCTTCTCCAAAACTGAGCACATAATCAGACATAAAACAAGCCTCAACAGATACACGAAAATTGGAATATTCCCATATACTCTATTAGATAACTGAATTTATAAAATTCCTTGGCAGATGGATGGATCTGGAGGTTATCATCCTGAGTGAGGTAACCAAATCACAAAAGAACTCACATGATACACACTCACTGATAAGTGGATATTAGCCCAGAAACTTAGAATAACCAAGATACAATTTGTAAAACAAATGAAACTCAAGAATGAAGACCAAAATGTGGACACTTCGCCCCTTCTTAGAATTGGGAACAAAGCACCCATGGAAAGAGTTACAAAGTTTGGAGCTGAGACAAAAGGATGGACCATCCAGAAACTGCCCCACCCAGGGGTCCATCCCATAACCAACCACCAAATGCTGACAGTATTGCATACGCCAGCAAGACTTTGCTGAAAGGACCCTGATAGAGCTGTCTCTTGTGAGGCTATGCCAGTGCCTGGCAAACACAGAAGTGGATGCTCACAGTCAGCTTCCGAATGGACACGTGGCCCCCAAAAGAGGAGCTAGAGAAAGTACCCAAGATGCTGAAGGGTCTGCAACCCTATAGGTGGAACAACAATATGAACCAACCAGTGGCCCCAGAGCTCTTGTCTCTAGCTGCATATGTAGCAGAATATGGCCTAGTCAGCCATCATTGGGAAGAGGGGCCCCTTGGTCTTGCAAACTTTATATTCCCCATTACAGGGGAACACCAGGGCCAAGAAGTAGGAGTGTGTGGGTAGGGGAGCAGGGGGGAGGGTATAGGGGACTTTGGGGATATCATTTGAAATGTAAATGAAGTAAATACCTAATAAAAAAATGGAAAATAAAAAAAAACGAATTTATTGGAAAGCAAAGAGTAGGTGGACAGAAAGGACTACAAGAATTGATTTTCAAGCTGAATGAAACAAGTTCATATTTTCTAGTCTCTTGCTAAATGCTCAATTGGCAGTTAAGGTACCCATTCAAGACGAAAAGCTAAAGGATGAAATTGTGGGAACTTGGCCTACCATGTGATTTTTCTTGTTTTGCAATAGTACACAGTGACTATTATATATAATAAATTCCTTTATGTATACAATGTATTTGGATGTATTATCTGTATCTTTACCTTTTATCCTCCTTTCATTTAACCTCTTGTTTCTCTTCCTATCTCAACCAATCTGTATTTCATGTATTGCTTTCAAAAATTATTCCTGCATAGGGGAAAGAAATAGCCATTATTAGCATTTCTGAACCTGAATTGTTTCATGTAACCTGATGATCTCCATTTTGAACCATTTTCCTGAAAGTGATATGATATAATTCCCTTTTAATGTCTGGAAAATAGTCTAATATGCATATGTACCACAAATAGCACTTATACCTCATATATTACTACTGTGCAATTCAGTTTGGTCCATAACTTAGAAATTATGAATAATGATGCAATAAAAAAAATTATATATATTTCTGTTGTACTATTATTTGCATTTTTTGAAAAAATACACAGAAGTACTATATTTGGATTGTGTAATATATCTATTTTTGTTTCTAGAATTAATAAAAACTAATTTGAATTAAAAAAAGATCACTGCAGACAAAGGCTAGACCTCAATCACAACAAAAACAATGGAAAGTCTACATACTTATAGAAAATGAACAAGTTTTTGCTCATTGATACTTTACTCATGAACGAAATGCAGAAAGAAATCAAAGACGTTATAAAATTCAATGAAAATGAAAATACAACAAACCCAAACTTATGGGACACAATGAAAACAGTGTTAAGAGGAAAATAAATAACATTAGGTACCTTTATAGAGAAACTGGAGAGATCCCATACAAACAACAGCACACCTAAAATCTCTAAAACATGAAGCATGAAATATACCCAAGATGCATAAAAGGGAGGAAATAGTCAAACTCTGGTCTGAAATCAACCAGATAGAAGCAAAGAGAACATTGCAAAGAATCACAAATCCAAGAGTTGTTTCTTTAAGAAAATCAACAAGACAGATAAATCCTTAGTCAAGTAACTAACAGGCACAGAGACGGTATCAAAATTATCAAAATCAGAAATGAAAAGGGAGACATAGCAACAGTGATTGAGGAAATTTAAAAAATCAGAACCTACTACAAAAGCCTACACTATAAAAAATGGGAAAATCTAGATGAAATGGTTGATTTTCTAGACAGATACCACATACCTAAGTTACATCAAGATCAGGTAAACTATCTAAGCAATCCTAAAACACCTAAGGAAATTGAAATAGTCATTAAAGCTCTCCCAAATGAAATAAGCCATGGTTTCAGTGCCAAATTCTACCTGACCTTCAAAGAAGAGCTAATACTGTTACTCCTCAAACTAGTCCACAAAATATAAACAGAACGAATAAAACCTAATTCACTCTGTGAAATCACAGTTACTCTGATACTTAAACCACACAAAGAGCCAACAAAGAAAGAGATCTTCAGACTAACTTCACTTATGAATATCAATGTAAAACTACATTGAAACCAACATTCACTATGATCATGTAGGTTTCATCCCAGTGATGCAAAGATGATTCAATATATGAAAATCCATTAGATGATGGAAAAGCATTCAACAAACTATAACAACCCTTAAGTTAAAAAGACCTGGGGAGATCAGGAAGTCATGGAACACATCTAAGCATAGTAAAAGTGATATATAGCAAACCAACAGCCAACAAGAAAGTAAATGGTGAGAAACAAGGAGTACCACTAAAATCAGTGACAAGACAAGGTTGACGACTCTCTATCTATTCAATATAGTAGTCAAACTTCTAGCTACAGCAATTAGACAGCAAAAGGGTATCAAGGAGATACATATTGGACACCAGGAAATCAAAGTATCACTATTTGTAGACAATATGACAATATACTTAAGTGACCCCAAATTCCAGCAGAGTACTACTACAGTTGATAAACAATTTCAGCAAAGTGTCAGGAGATAAGATTAAATTAAACAATTCAGTAGCCTTCCTTATATAAATGATAATCAGGCTGAGAAAGAACTTAGGGAAATAGGGCTTTCATAATAGCCCCAAATAGTATAATCTATCTTGGTGTAACTCTTACCAAACATATGAAAGATCTGTGTGACAAGAAATTCAAATCCCTGGAAAAAAAAGTATGAATACTTCAGAAGATGGAAAGAACTCCCATCCTCTTACATTGGTAGAATTAACATAGTGAAAATGGACATCATACCAAAAGGAATCTACAGATTCAGTGCAATACCCATCAAAATTCCAAATCAATTCTTCACAGAGATAGAAAGGGTAATTCTCAAATTCATCTTGAATAACAAAAGGCCAGGGATAACCAAAGAGTTCTCAACAATAATAGAACTCCCAGGCCATCCCAGATCTAAGCTGTACTACAAAGCAATAGTGATAAAAAAATTAAATAACCATCACAGTATTGGTGCAGAGAAAGACAGATAATTCAGTGGAATAGAATCACAGACCCAGAGGTAAAACCATATGCCTATGGACACTTGAACTTTGAAAGAGAAGCCAAACACATACAGTAGAAAAAGAAAGCTTCTTCAATAAATGGTGCTGGTCTAACTAGTTGTCTGTACGTAGAAGAATAAAAATAGATCCATAGTTATCATCTTGTACAATGTTCAACTTCAAATGGATCAAGAACCTTAACATAAAACCAGATATACTGAATCTAATAGAAAAGTAAGTGGGAAAGAGCCTCAAAGTCATTGGCACAGGAAAACATTTCCTGACTGGAACACCAATGGCTTAAGAGATAAGGATTTATAAATGAGACCTCATGAAACTGAAAACTTCTGTAAGGCAAAGGACATAGTCATTTGTAGTCATTAGGAAAATTCAGCAACCTACAGATTGGGAAAAAAATCTTCACTAACTCTACATCCCACAGAGACCTCATACATATAATATAAACTATTCAAGAAATTAACCTCCAAAACCCCAAATAACTCAATTAAAAATGGGGTACAGAACTCAACAGAGAGTTCATAACAGAAAAATTTTGAATGTCCTTTAAGTATTTAAAAGTTCAAAGTCCCAAGTCATCAGAGAGATGCAAGTCAAAATGATCCTGAGATCCCACCTCATAGCCATCAGAATGGCTAAGATAAAAAACTCAAGTGACAGTACATGCTGGTGAGGGTATGGAGGGTATCCACCATTGCAGATGGTATTTTAAACTGGTACAACCATTCTGGAAATCATTCTGATGGTTCCTCAGAAAATTGGAAATAGTTCTACCTGAAGACAAAGCTATACCACTCTTGAGCATATTCCCAAAAGATGTGCCATCATACCACAAGGATAAATGTTCCACCATGTTCTTAGCAGCCTTATTGGTAATAGCCAGAAGCTGGAAATAACCCAGATGACCCTCAACCAAAGAATGGAAACAGAAAAAGTGGTTCATTTACACAGTAGAATACTGTTCAGCTTTTTAAAATAGGACATCATGAATTTTGGAGGCAAATTGATGGAACTAGAAAATATCATCCTGAGTCAGGTAACTCAGACCCAAAAGACATGCATGGTATGTACTAACGGATAAGTGGATATTAGCCCCAAAGTACAGAATATCTAAGATATAACCTACAGACAATAGGAAGTGTACCAATTGGAAAATGCCCAAGTGAGAAGGCTTTTATCTCACTAAATGAGGGAAGGAAATTGTCAGAGGATTCACAGTGAGAGAAGGATCTGTGTGGGAGAGGGGAGAAGTGTGGGAAAAGGGAACAGGATCTGATATGGATAGAGGGGAAAGGGAACTTGAAGGTTTCATGTCTAGTAGATAGACAAGGCCTCGATAGGAGAGACAGAGTTAGTAACCCACAGTCTAAATTCCTGACCCAAAATTATTCCTGTCTAAAAAACGGCAGGGACAAAATAGAGAAAAGACTAAATGAAGGGTGTGGGGAATTGCAGGCTGGTCTCTAGTCGAGCTGAAGTCTGAACCCCGGTGGTCATAATTCACCTACATGAAACATTAGGCAATCCCTCATGCTCCTGGAACTCTGGTTCCTCCCTAAGGTACTATCTCCCACATGCCCCACAAGAGAAGCATGGTCAGTAGTCACATAAGCAATGGCCCAAGCTTCTGACCTTCAGGATAAACTCTTGCCCAGGTACCTAGGAATTGTGAAGACCATCTGTTAGGCCCTCACCTCTCTCTCACTCCTTTGTTCCTTTACCTCTCACTTCTCTCACTTCTCTCTCCTCTTTCCTCTCCTCTCTCTCTCTTTCTCTCTCTTTCTCTATAGCCTTCTCTGTCTCTGTCTCTGTCTCTGTCTCTCTGTCTCTGTCTCTGTCTCTGTCTCTGTCTCTCACTCTGTCTCTCTCTCTGTCTCTGTCTCTGTCTCTCTGTCTCTCTCTCTGTCTCTCTGTCTCTCTGTCTCTCTCTCTCTCTCTCTCTCTCTCTCTCTCTCTCTCTC
>NC_034613.1:106130192-106137852 GCF_900095145.1 Mus pahari | reverse complement strand
TCCTTGTGTTGATGTTTTCCCTTCATTATCCTTTGAAGGGCTGGATATGTGGATAGATATTGTGTGAAGTTGGTTTTATCATGGAATACTTTGGTTTTTCCATATATAGTAATTGAGAGTTTTGCTTGGTATAGTAGCCTGGGCTGGCATTTGTGTTCTCTTAGGGTCTTTATATCATCTATCCAAGATCTTCTGGCTTTCATAGTCTCTGGGGAGAAGTCTGGTGTAATTCCAATAGGCCTGCCTTCTTGCCCATTTTCCCTTGCTGCTTTTAATATTCTATCTTTATATAGTGCATTTGTTGTTCTGATTATTTTCTGTTGGGAGGAATTTCTTTTCTGGTCCATTCTATTTCAAGTTCTGTAGACTTCTTGTATGTTCATGGGCATCTCTTTCTTTAGGTTTGGGAAGCTTTCTTCTATAATTTTCTTGAAGATATTTGCTGGCCCTTTAAGTTGAAAATCTTCATTCTCATCTACTCCTATTATCTGAAGCTTTGGTCTTCTCATTTTTTCCTGGGTTTCCTGGATGTTTTGAGTTAGGATCTTTTTGCATTTTGCATTTTCTTTGATTGTTGTGCCCATGTTCTCTATGGTATCTTCTGCAGCTGAGATTCTCTCTTCTATATCTTGCATTCTATTGCTGATGCTCACATCTATGTTTCCTGATTTCTTTCCTAGGATTTCTATCTCCAGAGTTGTCACATTTTGTGTTTTCTTTATTGCTTCTATTTCCCTTTTTAGTTCTTGGATGGTTTTGTTCAATTCTATCACCTGTTTGTTTCTCTTCTCTTCTCTTTAAGGTTTTCTACCTCTTTAGAAGTATTCTCCTATTTATCTTTAAGGACTTGTACCTTTTAAGCAGAGTTCTCCTCCACCTCTTTAAGTGAGTTATTAATGCCCTTTTTAAAGTCCTCTATCAGCATCATTAGGTATGCCTTTAAATCCAATTCTTGCTTTTCGGGTTTGTTGAGGTATCCAGGACTGACTGAGGTGGGAGTGCTAGGTTCTGATGATAGTGAATGGTCGTGGTTTCTGTTAGTAAGATTCCTACAATTGCCTTTCTGTGGTCCACACTCTCACCAGTGCAGACTGTAGCCTAGGCGAACTGGAGCAAAGATGGCTTCCTTACCAGCTCAGGCAGTGAGAGCCCTTCAGGGCAGACACCTCTCCTCTGGTGGGAAGGTGCCGAATGTCTGAAGCCAGAATATGGAATGGACCTTCATCATAGGTAGTCCCTTCAGGGCCCTGGATGGTAAACTACAGGTCTGTGAGATCCTCCTCTTTCAGGTGGGTCTGCAGTCAGTGTTGTCACCTCCTTGTACACTAGGCAGATGATGTGGGGAGGCAGATTCTCTACATTGGAGTTCATGACTTCAGCAGGCCAGGGGCGGGTTCCCCCAGACCCCTTACTGCACTCCTTGGTCTGCCAGCTGGGGTGGGGGGCCCAACTGCTGGCCGCTGTGGCCATAGCGAGGCCCTTGCAGCCCCACTCTGCTCCTCACTAACTCTGACGCCCGCTATGAAATGCCCACAATGAAACACCCACAATGTTATGTCTGCTCCCCTGTAGACCCTGCAGTGTGCCCCACCCTGCACTTTTCAACCCTGGTGACTTTAGCAAAATATCTCCAGGGTCCCCAGGCAGGGCTGCCCCTTGGCAACCCCCTGAAGAGTGGGATAGAGGGATGCCCACCCAGGGAAGAGTGGATAGGTTAGGTAGCAGCCCTCCCATGCCTGACGGACCAGAGAATAGGGAAACTCTGGCGGGCCTTGAGCCTCTTTTCCCTTTTCCCACATCCCCCAGCCCCCCCCTTGGCCCCCTTTTTAATTATTTCCCAACAGAAGGGTGGTCCAATGAACAGACCATCTTGGGATCCATCTCATGGGGGAGACTTGATACTAACACCCTATGATGTGATTACAAATTGAAGCTTGTCATGGGTGTCATCTGAGAGGTCCTACCAGAAGCTGACTGAAACAGAAGTAGATACTTATAGCTAACCAACTGACTGAAGTCAGGGATCCCTAGAGTAGAATTACTGGAAATATTGAAGAAACTAAAAGGGAGAGAGACCATACAGGAAGACAAACAGTGTCAATTAAACCAGACCCCAGAGACTGATCCACCAACCAGGAACATACATGTACTTGTCTGAGGCTCTTGGCACATATGTAGCAGATGTCTGATTTTGGTCTCAGTGAAAAAAGATATGCTTAGTTCTTGAGATACTTGAGGCCCCATGAATGGGGAGGTCTGGTGGCAGGGAGCACCCTCATTGAGGCAAGAAACATGAAGCATGTGATGAGGAACTGAGGGAAGGGAAATGAGGGGGACAACGACTTGAATGGAAATAAATAAAATAATAATAAAAATCCTACCTCCCTCTTGTGATTAAGGAAGAATAAACTGTATAATATCCACTGTATAGAAATTACTGAAATGGCAATATTTGTTCAAAGCAGTTGCTTGAGATCCACAGATTCCTCTTGTTTTTACGTATCAGAGTATGTTTCACCATCCTGGGTAACACAAGGTAAATTCTGAGCTATAATAACCCCCTCATTGGGAACAGAGACTCTCCAAAATTATGAAGTGGAAACTTGGTTTCACTACAAACTCAAACTTTCCTGGATTTTTAAATTAGGGAAGGCTGAAGTAAGTATTACTTTAGTGAAATGAAAGGGATGTCTGGAGCTGAAGAGGGAAAAATATGGTTGCCTTTGGCTCTTTCAATTCAGAAAGACTGTCTCAGTGAAGAAAATTCAAGGGTACATAATCAGCCAGTAGATTTTATCCCTCCTCCTCTGAAGTATGCTAACAATGCCAAGGCAGGTAAAAGGAGTGAGACAGAAGAGGGAGCAGAATGGCTCCTTACCCTCATGACTGTAGCCATTCTTCTTTTACTGCTTACTTTGGGTCCCACTACAGAATAAATTTGGTTGGTGTCCTTCAGTTACAAGTGAAAAGTAAGGATTTCCACAGACACCTGCATGTGATGTGTTAGCTTTTACCCTGGTTAGTAGCCACATCACAGAACCCTTTTGGTCTCATGAGAGAGCAGTCCAAGTTAGTGTGTTCCAGTCTCTGGCTGACTGATAAGTTCAACATTAAAAACACCAAAATGAAGAGAAATCAAGGAATGGAAAGTAAGAGTTCCCTATATATAGTACACAAATTACAGGTTTGGTTCATTGATTGCAAGCTGAAATTGCAGGTGTAAAATTATTTATCATAATAGAATATAAGTTTTATATTTTTACAACATTGCTATGAGATGTTCTAGAAACATGTGGTCACATTTCTTCAAAATGTAAAAATATATTGAATGTTAATAAAACCTCAAGTTACATTACTTTCATTGGCTATACTTTAGCAATTAGAAGCAATTTCCATTCAGAGCTGGATAAACATTTTTATTCTAATATCAGTTAGTAATATTTGCTCTCAGATCACCCACATATATATCACTGAGGAGTTATATCTATATGCATACAGATGCTGGTGCTTACGGATACTTACAGGTCCTAAATTTTACATACTTTTTAAGAATGGTGACTTTAATTTTAGTAATAAGTTTTGAACCAATGGCAATCCTGAACATATATTCTTGCCTGTGCAGTGGTACTCAAAATGGAGCCAAAAGCTCCTCATTAATTATTCAACAATGGCAAGGCACAACCTTAAAATAATCAATATATATGTAATATAGTTACTTAAAGGAGGGTACAGCTTGGTTTCCATATATAATATATTATAAAATAGACTGTAATAAAATATATTTGAGTCACAAAATATTACTGGATGAAAATCCTCACTAGTGGACAGGTACTTGTTATGCACTGCTTCAGGAGCCTATATTCCTAGCATCTTGTGTGTTTTCCATCTCAATGTACAGCTTTCAAGTGTAAATTAAAAACTATTATCCCAGTCAAAAAAGAGAGGAAAACATTCCTGAAGAAAGCATGACTGTGAGCTAAAATAATCCTCTTAAAGTATCTTAAATTTAAGACATAAGACTAAATGCTGGTTCTAATATGAAGATTCATATTAGTCACCATACTAGTTTTACCTAAAAGAAACAGACATCATCTGTGCTCGAATTCCATAGAAGAAATCTTAGTCAGCTTCATAGTTAGAACTAATATTAGAAGATGCAAGGAATGTCCTTTTGCTGTGTGCCCTACAAAAATATGTCCTTACCAAAACTAGCAACAATGAAAGGGACATAAGTTTTCCGGTGTAGTCCAAATTTGTCCTTGAACTCCTGATAACATGAACTTCTGGGTGCTACAACTGCAAGACTTGTTTAAAGGGTTCCTTTAATTAATTAATTAATTATTATTATTATTATTAGTAGTAGTAGTAGTAGTAGGTTGTATATGTGCATGAAAGAAAGAGAGAGAGAGAGAGAGAGAGAGAGAGAGAGAGAGAGAGAGAGAGAGAGAGAGAGAGATATCAAGGGTAGATTATTTCCTTGTACCATGAGTCCTAGAATCAAATGTTACTCTCATGTTAGTGCCTTTACCCTCTAAATCACTATGACCTTGGTTCACTATTTTGAAGTATTTTCCATTTTAATTGATTGGTAGAATATCTTAAAAGTAAAAAAAGCAATCATTTTTCGTGCTTGAATTTAAAAGTATATCCATTTTCCCCTATAATTCTAGAGTCTGAACTCAGGCCCTAGTAAATTCTAGGTAAGCATTCCACCATCAAACTAATTCTCCAACCACAAGTGTTCTTTTGCCCGGGTAAGAGGTAGAGTGAAACAATGCAAAGACTCATGATGCCCTTCGCTGTGATTTCATAATATTAACCAATTGCTGGTGTGAGTGAAAAAGGAGATTCTTCAGTAAAGTGGCTACAAGTTGCACAGAAACCCATAGGATGCACGTTTCATGAGTCATCACTCAAGTTGCTGTGGGTATTTTGTTGATAAATTTAACCCTATGTTTTTCTAAGTAACTTTCTTTAACCTGAATTTATTCATGGGAATAGACTTAATTATATAGATTTATATTGGGGTGACTAGTAGACACATGATCATATTTTCTCAGGAAAAGTAACACAACAAATATAATTATTAAAAAATTAATAATTAAGAAGATCATATTTGTGATAGAAGATTATTTCAGCTGTTTTAGATAAAGTCAAAATATCTTCAAAAATTCATTTGAAATTATATAAAGTAGGCAATTATGTGTGTAATTATGGGCTAGTGTAGAAGGTATAAATTAAGTTTTGAATGCCAATCTGGTTAATCAGTAGTCACTAAAAATATAAAACACCTAAGATTTTCCCGAGAGTACAAAGTATAGGTCATAAATAATAAGTCCATTAATGAATGCTGGTAGACACTGAAAGTTGAATAATTGGAAATGAGAAATGACATGGAAACTAATGCAAAAATATGGTCACAGTAATGAAAACATAAATAAACAAACAAAGATAGCAGCTTATATGGAATGTGAGAGAAAAATTTCGCGAACAAAATGGAATCAAGTATGTCCATTGATTTAAACATCAAGTTAAATAAGGATTGAAAATATGGCATTAGATTTGACCATTAGCAGGCACTAATATACTTCTTAAGAATAATTTGAAAGGGATTGAAGTAATGCCTGTATTTTTATTAACTTTGAATGCTAATAATAGTCTCATATGTCAAT
The DNA here is from genome assembly GCF_900095145.1 of Mus pahari. NCBI lineage: Eukaryota > Metazoa > Chordata > Mammalia > Rodentia > Muridae > Mus > Mus pahari. Next base: position 106,132,180 of record NC_034613.1, on the reverse strand, counting down.
TGTCTGAAAATGTCACCTCCTTGCATACTCATTATTAAAAACTGAGATATATTACCAACTGCACTTTACATATATATAAAAAATCAGCCAAAGAAAGGTTAAAAATTATATAAGGTTGTTCTCTTTGGAGTACTTGTGCCAAACTGAATTTCGTAGGAAATTATTGCTTGTATTCATGAAAATCAATTTAATTTTGTTTCTGGTAAATTTATAAAGGAAAGATTTGGGGGTTTTCTCTTCCAGTCTTTCATTTGTGTATGAAAAATATTTTTTTTCAGTTTAGCTGCATTGTTTTCCTGATAAACTTACTCTTGGATACTATCTTAACTAAAATAGAAAGGTAATAGTTTCATATTAATTTAAGCACATAGGGAGTTTGAGTTGAAACTCATGAAGAAATATTGAAGGAGAACAATGCAACTATGTGCCAGATGTCATGTACTGTGGGTACAGGAGCTCTCTATGAATAAACAAACAAACAAAACCAGTTATCTAACAGTAGAAAATTGAATTTAGACAACAACTTTTTAAAGTGGTTTGATTTTTTCCTTAGTCCAGTGTGTACAAAAGTGACATCAGTCCACTTCCCTGAGAATGTGACATTGCAACTACCATGAAAAGGGCATAGTCTACTCCTTCTTTCCTAAATGCTAGCTGGGCTAGGGCGTTATTTTCTGTAATGAGATATGGCATAAATGCTGCTGGACTGTTTCAGGGTTAAGCATTCAGACACCTTACAAAGTCTGATACTCTCCCTTGATCCTTTACCTCCATTATAAGAACAAGCATGGGCTAGTACAAAAAAATGACACAAGAGATGTGGTATCCAGTTGTGCTTTACCACCTAATTTCCTGTATATTATTGTGTTAAAGTCTTGTAACAATCACTAAAAGGAGAGATGACTGGACCAAATACAGAAAAGACCAACAATATTCCGAGCTCATCTAGACCAAATCACCAATACTCGTAATTTAGGCACTGAAAAAATAGGTTATTCTTCTAAGTTGTTGAGACTGTGTTTTTCAACAAAGTGATAATAAATAATACAGGGATTTTGTGACATTCTTCAAAACATATAAAAGTTTTAAAGCAAATTTTGTGTATGAGTACCTAAATTTATTCAGTCTGCTTCTTTGACTCTCTCAGATGTGTACAGCAAGAAAAAAAGAAAAAAATGAGTTAAAGGCATTCCCAAGTGTTTGTAAAGTGGAAGTTTCAAGGGATCCAAAGCAGTAACAAAGGGAATGAAGTCATTGCTATGCTCAAAGGCTAAATTTGGGAGATGGATGACTTTAAGGAATAGAGTCTTATACATATTTCTTGAGTGTTTAACCTTGTCCTAGATATAGGTAAAAGAAATATTTTTTTCTTCAAAATCTAACGTGGACATTATTTATTAACTTTCTCTTTAACTGTATTCATGTGGTTCATTTAATATATATGTCTGATCACTGAAACTCAAATTCCTATATGATATATTATTTTAAAAGATGCAATACACTATAAAAATTAGGAAAATATGAAATATATTTAAGTTAGCATATTATGTTGAAAATGTCATTTATTTGAATGCAATAATCAGGAAATGTTAATTAGCCTTAGCTGGCCTTGGAAAGGGCACATTCTTTCTGCCTTATGAAAATGGTGGACAGAGGCAGGGAGAAACTGTTCTACTTCTTGAAATTATTTGGTCCACACACCAAAAATAAGTTAAAGGGTTTGTAATTCACCACCCAGATGCTTCTGAACATTTTAGAACATTTGAAATAAATTGAGCAGTACTTGCCTACTTGTACTAACCAACTGCATTTGGATATTGATAAGAACATTTATGTTTATTTGCTCCATAAGAATATCACTTTTCCAGAATCATTGAACATCATGTACTGGTACTTCTAAAACATGCTTTCAAAGTCACACACACACACACACACACACACACACACACACACACAGAGAGAGAGAGAGAGAGAGAGAGAGAGAGAGA
>NC_034613.1:106092593-106130172 GCF_900095145.1 Mus pahari | reverse complement strand
GAGAGAGAGAGAGAGAGAGAGAGAGAGACAGAGTGAGAGAGAGAGACAGAGAGAGACAGAGAGAGAGAGACAGAGAGACAGAGAGACAGAGAGAGACAGAGACAGAGACAGAGACAGACAGAGACAGAGAGGCAGAGAGACACAGAGAGACACAGAGAGACAGAGACAGAGACACAGATATAGGGATATAGACAGACATAGAGAGGAACACAGCAAGATGCAGAAACACATGAAAGAAGGGGAGGGAGGGAGAGGAAAGAAGGAAGAGGGAAGGAGGGAGAGAGAAAGAGGGAGAGGGTGAGAGAGAGGGATGCAACCTTCACTTTCACACCACACAATTTTCCTGAGTTATATTACAAATTATCAAATATACAAACCTCTAGCCTGAATTCAAAAAAGAAAGCTAATTCAGTATTCACAAAATTCCATCTCTAGTACTTGCTTGGCTTTTGTATTTTGAATGATCCATATTCTTTTCCTTATTGAGAAAACTCTCTTTATATCTACAAATCCCATTGTAATTTTATCTCTTCTAGAAAGAGACACACTCTATGTCTTTTTAAACAAAGTATCTTATGTTCACCTTAATTCTCTGTCTCCAGCTCAATCTGAGATTCATCACAAAGATTGACATGTTAGAGGAGAGAAATATCTCCATGCATGTTGTAATTTGGCTCTATGTGTGCACCATGGCAGTTTGACATAACACACACACACACACACACACAAACACACAAACACAAAATAAATAGATAGATAGATAGATAGATAGATAGATAGATAGATAGATAGATAGATAGATAAAATGTACTAATTTTCTTTTTTTTGAGACAGTGTTTCTCTGTATAGCACTGGCTGTCTTGGAGCTCACTTTGTAGACCAGGCTGGCCTCGAATTCAGAAATCTCCCTGCCTCTGCCTGCCGAGTGCTGGGAGGTGTGTGCCACCATGCCTGGCTATAGATTTTAAAGAGATAGTTTACTTTCGGGATAGCATTTGAGATGTAAATAAAGAAAATAATAATAAAAAAGATACTTTCCTTACAATTATAACAGCATAAAAACTTATATAAAATATAGAGAATACTTGGTTACAACTCCAGAGATATTAATTCATGTAGATACCAAGAATTGAGTTGTTCATTATTCCAGTTGCCAACAAAATTTGAATCATATATCTTGTTGGTATAAAGAGGTGCTACTTTCATAAAGTGAGTGCATTCCAGCAGCTCCCTTTGTCAGCATGTCTATTAAAAGAACAAAAAAGAGAAGGTTCATCATGTACTTTATTTAGAGGAAGAAATATTCTCAAGAAAACGAGATGCCCTTCTGCAACTGACATGGAAGAAATGTGAATATTCTAAGAATAACATGTATCCCTCATTCTGGCTGAATGGTTGAAACAAGGTACCATAGGGAAATAAAATTTATACAGAAATCTAATTCTGGGAGGAGCAAAAATTTAAAACTAAAACTTCTGAGTGTGTATTTTTGCTAATATGACCATAGTGAAAAAAATCTATTTTATGCTTTTTATTATTAATTTGGATCTTTTGATTAGTTTATGAAAGATGGAGGCTATACCTGGGTTGGTAAGACTGCCAGAGTATAGACTTTGCTCCTAAGTTTGTTAAGAAGCCTATGGACATATCCTTTTCTACAAGAAGTGTAGGTATCCACAGGTATCATCAAAGACCATGGGGTCATCAAGGGTCTGTGCATATTAGAGACCATAGTGAATGTTGTTGCTGGAGACTATGTTAATTTGTGCAGCCTGTGCTATTGCCTGAGTCTGTGATAATGTCTGACATAAATGAAACCAATGAAGACCATGTGATCCTGCTGTGTCTAGAACTATATTGATGTTTATGGTCCATTTTAACATTGAATGCCATTGGTACATTTTCATTCTGTGCTGTCCCATGTAGCCATGCTGATATTGGTGGGCCCAGTTACCCTGAAATCCATGGTAATACTGCAGCTCAACCTGTAATCAGAAACCATATGAAAGTCCATAATCTATGATGCCACTGTCTACAAAGAGAAATAAGAATTTTTTGCACTGGTATTGATAATTGCAGACTCACAGTTGAGAATGAGAGAAATATAGGGCTATTGTGACAACCTTTCTCCCCCAGTCCATCTCTGGAATAAACAAACAAACAAAGAAAAACACTCTAGACAGGAAACCATTAAGAAAACTTTTAAATTTTTTGATCGTGTTACTAAAGCATAGCTCTTTATACTTAGAGGCTTTTGGCAAGGACTGGAGGAAGGACTAGGTTTTCTTTAAGGAACTTCTCATGGTGAATTTGAGCATGTTCTAGTGAATATATGAAAAACATAAATAGGAACTGAATTTTTTTCCTTTTGCTTTGTTTGGAAAAGATTTCAAGAGTGGAAGATAGACCTGGAAGGACTGGGAAGTAAATGTAATCAAGGTGCATTATGTGAAATTTCCAAATAATAAAAGCATTATGTCAAAAGGAAGTACATATCTTGAATCCCAGGTCTCTCAGAGACCAGTCTGTGCAGGAAATCACTCAGGCTGAGGAAGCAACATAGCTTCTTGGACAGGGTTCCTTCTGGCCTTCATCCTCAGGCCAAAGGCAGAGCTGAGCCCACACACCTCTGTGTACCTTACCTGCCAGAGGAGCGTTGACCTCCAGGGAGTGCCCTGACCCTGGGAATCAGGCAAGATAGCCATATTTTATCCTGGGTCTCTCAGAGACCAGTCCACACAGGATAGATCACAAGCTACAGAAGCAACAAAGCTTCTTGGACAGGGTCCCTTCAGGTCTTCATTGTTAGCCAGGAGGCAGAGCTGAGAGGTAGACCTCTATGTACCTTCCCTGCAAGAGGATAGCTTGTCTGCAGAGAGTGTTCTGACCCCTAGGAATCAAGAGAGAGCTGGACTCCTAGCAGTGCTGACAGAGGCTGACAGAATCATAGGAGGAACAAGCTCCAACCAGAGACAGCTAGAACATTTAACACCAAAGATTACCAGATGGTGAAAGGAAAATGTAAGAATCTTACTAACAGAAACCAAGAACACTCAGCACCATCAGAACCAAGTACTTCCATCACTGTAAGTCCTGGATATCCAAACACACCTGAAAGGCAAGATTAGGATTTTAAATCATATCTCATGCTGCTGGAAGAGGATTTTAAGAAGGGCATTAATAACTCACTTAAAAAAAATAGAGTAGGACACTGCTAAGCAGGTAGAAGTCCTTAAATAGGAATCACAAAAAATTCCTTCAAGAATAACAGGAAAACACAACCAAACAGGTGATTGAATTGAGCAAAACCATCTAAGATATAAAAATGGAAGTAGAAACAATAAAGAAAACCAAAAGGGAGACAACTCTGGAAATAGAAATCCTAGGAAAGAAATCAGGAACCAGCATCAGCAACAGAATACAAGTGATAAAAGAGAGAATTCCATAGAATTCAGAAGATTCCATAGAGAACATGGACACAACAATATAAGAAAATGCAAACTGCAAAAATATCCTAACTCAAAACATCCAGGAAATCCAGGACACAATGAGAAGACCAAACCTTCAGANAATAGGAGTAGATGAGAATGAAGATTTTCAATTTAAAGGGCCAGTAAATATCTTTAACAAAATCATAGAAGAAAACTTCTCTAACCTAAAGAAAGAGATGCCCATGAATATACAAGAAGACTACAGAACGCCAAATAGACTAGACTAGAAAAGAAATTCCTCCTGACACATAATAATCAGAAAAACAAATGTGCTAAATAAAAATAGAATATTAAAATCAGTAAGGGAAAAAGGTCAAGTAACATATAAAGGAAGACCTATTTGAATTACACCAGACGTCATACTACAGACCATGAAAGACAGAAGTTTCTGGAGAGATGTTACAGAGACCCTAAGAGAACACAAATGCCACCCCAGGCTACTTACTATACACAGCAAAACTCTGAATAACTATAGATGGAGAAACCAAAGTATTCCATGACAAAACCAAATTCACACAATATCTTTCCACGAATTCAGCCATTCAAAGGATATTTAAGGGAAAACTCCAACACAAGGAGGGAAACTATGCCCTAGAAAAAGCAAGAAAGTAATTGTTCAACAAACCTAAAAGAAGATAGCCACAAGAACAGAATTCTAGCTCTAACAACAAAAATAACAGGAAGCAACACTTACTTTTCCTTAGTATCTCTTAATATCAGTGGAATCAACTCCCCAATAAAAAGATATAGACTAACAGACTGGCTAAATAAATAGGACCCAAGATTTTCTGCATACAGGAAACCCACCTCAGAGACAAAGACAGATACTACCTCAGAGTAAAAGGCTGGAAAACAATATTCCAAACAAATGACCCAAAGAAACAAGTTGGACTAGCTATTCTAATATTGATTAAAATCAACTTCCTACCTAAAATTATCAAAAAAGACAAGGAGGGGCACTTCATACTCATCATTTTAAAATCTTCCCAGATGAACTACCAATTTTGAATATTTATGCTGCAAATGCAAAGACATCCACATTCTTTAAAGAAACTATAGTGAATTTCAAAATACACACTGCACCACACACAATAATATTGGGAGACTTTAACACTCCACTCTCATCAATGGACAAGTCCTGGAAAGGGAAACTAAACAGCGACACAGTTAAACTAATAGAAGTTTTGAAACAAATTAATTTAACAGATATCTTCATAATATTTTATCCTAAAACAAAAAGATATACCTTATTCTCAGCACCTCAAGATACCTACTCAAAAATTGACCAGTCAAAAAACAGACCTCAACAGATACAAAAATATTGAAATTATCCCATGCATCCTATCAGAATATCACAGACTAAGGCTGATATTGAATAACAACATAAATAATAGAAAGCCAATATTTATGTAGAAGCTGAACAACATTCTACCCAATGAAAACTTGGTCAAGGAAGAAATAAAGAAAGAAATTAAAGACTATTTAGAATTTAATGAAAATGAAGCCACAGCATACCTAAATTTAAGGGACACAATGAAAGCAGTCCTAAGAGGAAAACTCATGACACTAAGTGCTTCCAAAAAGAAATTAGAGAGATCATACACTAGCATTCTGACCTACAAGCTCTAGAAGAAAAGGAAGCAAATTCACCCAAGAGTAGTAGATGGCAGGAAATAATCAAATTCAGGGTCGAAATCAGCCAAGTAGAAATAAAAAGATCTATACAAAGAATCAACAACAACAAAAAAAAATGAGCTATTTTTTTTTGAGAAAATCAACAAGACAGATAAACCCTTAGCCAGAGTAACTAGAGAGTACAGGGACAGTATCATAATTAACAAAATCAGAAATGAAAAAGGAAACATAACAACAGAACCTGAGGAAATCCAAAAAAAAATCATATCCTAATACAAAAGCCTGTACTCATCAAAATTGTGAAAATGGGATGAAATGGACAATTTTCTAGACAGATACCAGGTATGAAAGTCAAATTAGGATCAGTTCAATTATCTAAATAGTTCCATATCCCCTAAAGAAATAGAAGCAGTCATTAATAGACTCCCAACCAAAAATCCCAGGACCAGATGGGTTTACTGTAGAATTCTTTCAGACCTTCAAAGAAGACCTAATACCATTTCACCTCAAACTATTCCACAAAATAGAAACAGAAGGTACTCTACCCAGTTTATCCTATGAGGCCATAATTATTCTGATACCTAAACTACACAAAGACCCAACAAAGAAAGAGAATTCAGACCAATTTTCCTTATGAATATGGATGCAAAAATACTGAGTAAAATTCTCACAAACCGAATCTAAGAACACATCAAAATGATCATCCATCATGATCAAGTAGGCTTTACCCCAGGGATGCAGGGATGATTTAATATATGGAAATCCATCAATGTAATACACTATATAAACAAACTAAAAGACAAAAGACCCGTTTTTATGCCAGCGACTGGGACTAGTCGCCCTCCCTCAATCCATGGGAATCAGGGTCTTGGACAGATGGACATTGAATCTGGGAGAATGGGATGACAAACAGACTCGACACAAGGGAGTGTAGATCTGAATGTAATTTGTCTCAAAGAGAGCACCAGTCTTATAAGTGACTTTTACACAAAACAGAGGCATGCCTACAAAGAACTGGCAGGAACCAACTCGGATAAAATTCGTGTTAACCACTGGGATCAAAAGCAGCCCCACCTAAGTATCATCTCATTAGATGCTGACAAAGCATTTCACAAAATCCAACACCCCTTCATGAGAAAAGAAAGATTAGGAATTCAAGGCCCATACCTAAACATAATAAAAGCAGTGTATAGCAAACCAGTAGCCAACATCAAAGAAATGGGGAGAAACTTGAAGCAATCCCACTAAAATCAGGGACTAGTTAAGGCTGCCCACTTTCTCCCTACATATTCAATGAAGTACTTGAAGTCCTAGCCAAAGCAATTAGACAACAAAAGGAGACCAAGGATACACAAATTGGAAAGGAAGAAGTCAAAATATCACTATTTGCAGATGATATGATAGTATATATAATTGACCCTAAAAATTCCATCAGAGAACCCCTAACCTGATAAACAGCTTCAGTGCAATAGCTGGATATAAAATTAATTCAAAGAAATCAGTGGACTTTCTCTATACAAAGGATAAATGGGCTGAGAAAGAAATTAGGGAAAGAATACCCTTCACAATACTCACAAATAATATATAATACCTTGGTGTGACTCTAACCAAGCAAGTGAAAGAGGAATACTCCTCCATTGCTGGTGGGATTGCAAGCTTGTTCAACCACTCTGTAAATCTGTTTGGCTTTTTCTCAGAAAATTGGACATAGTACTACTGGAATATCCAGCAATACCTTTCCTGGGCATATACCCAGAAGATGTTCTAACTTATAATTAGGACACATGCTCCACTATGTTCATAGCAGCCTTTTTTGTAATAGCCAGAAGCTGGAAAGAACCCAGATGTCCCTTAACAGAAGAATGGAAACAGAAAGTGTGGTACATTTACACAGTGGAGTACTACTAAGTTATTAAAAACAATGAATTTATGAAATTCTTATGCAAATGGATGGATCTGGAGGATATCATCTTGAGTAAGGTAACCCAAAAGAACACACATTATATGTACTCACTGATAATTGGATATTAGCCCAGAAATTTAGAATACCCAAGTTACAATTTGAAAAACACATGAAACTCAAGAAGAAGAAGACCAAAGTATGGATACTTTGTTCCTTCTTAGAATGTGGAACAAATTACCCATGGAAGGAGTTACAGAGACAAAGATTGGAGCTGAGACAGAAAGAAGGATCTACCAGAGACTGCCTCACCAGGGCATCCATAACATAAACAATCACCAAACCCAGACACTATTGTATATGCCAGCAAAATTTGTGGAGAGGACCCTTTTTTATGCCAGCGACTTGGCCTATTTGCCCTCCCTCAATCCATGGGAATCAGGGTCTTGGACAGATGGACATTGAATCTGGGAGAATGGGATGACAAACAGACTCGACACAAGGGAGTGTAGATCTGAATGTAATTTGTCTCAAAGAGAGCACCAGTCTTATAAGTGACTTTTACACAAAACAGAGGCATGCCTACAAAGAACTGGCAGGGACAAACTGGGATAAAATTCGTGTTAACCACTGAGATCAAAAGCAGCCCCACCTAAGTTCCTCTTAATTTTAGAAGTCAGGGGCAAGAGCAATCTTCCTTCTTCCTAGATAATGGTAAATTCCTGCATATGGGAGTAGAATGCCCTGAGATTTCTAACTCTTATCCAGTAAGATACTGTAAGAAAGCATGCAAGACCCTCCACATTATTGCAGGGACAAATCTGAGGCAATCTAGCTATGGGAATGCCAAATTTCCAGGAGACTAAGTTTCTGTGTACTTTTCGCTTTGGGACAGAGTCCAGGTTTTAGCGGCCTGTTTCTGGTGTCACTACTGGACTGGATGTAGCAGATATAGCTATCTCTAGTGAGATTCTACCAGTGCCTGGAAAATACTGAAGTGGATGCTCATAGTCATTTATTGGATTAAACACAGGTACTCCAATGAAGGAGGTAGAGAAAGTACCCTAGGAGCTAAAGGGGTCTGCAACCCTATAGGAGGAACAACAATATGTACTAACCAGTACCCTCCAGAGCTCGTGTCTCTAGTTGTATATGTAGTAGTAGATGGCCTAGTCAGCCATCAATGGGAGGAGAGGCCCTTGGTCTTGAGAAGATTATATGCCCCAGTACAGGACAATGCCAACTCCAGGAACCATGAGTGTGTGGGTTGGCTAGAAGGGTAGGGGGAGGGTATAGGGAATTTTTGGAGAGGAAACTAGGAAAGGGGATAGCATTTGGATTTTAAAGGAAGAAAATATCTAATAAAAAATTTTTAAAAATGAAGTATAGATCTTCTTTTCTTTACTTATAGGCAAATAAACACCTACTTCATTCAAACATGCACACACACACACACACACACACGCACACGCACGCACACACACACACACACACACACACACACACAAACCAAATTATGTTTACAGAACACTTAAACCTTAGGTAGGAAATGCAGAAATTCACATTTTTTCATTGGTCATTCAAGTAATACATTGTGACCCCATCCTATTTGTGAATGAAACACAGATGTGAAATGGAAACTGAGAGATGACAAGTAAGTGATTTATGACAGCTATATTAGTCAGGGTTCTCTAGAGTCACAGAACTTATGGATAGTCTCTATATAGTAAAGGAATTTATTTATGACTTACAGTCTTCAGTCCAATTCCCAACAATGGTTCAGTAGTATCTGTGAATGGATGTACAAGGATCTAGTAGTTGCTTAGTCCCACACGGCAAGCAGGCAAAAGAGCAAGAACAAGACTCCTTTCTTCCAATGTCTTTATATGGTCTTCAGCAGAAGGTGTAGCCCAGATTAAAGGTATGGTGGCACATACCTTTAATCTCAGATGACCTTGAACTCAGAGATCTCCCTGTCTTAATCTTCTGGAATCAATAGCCACCATGCCTAGAGATCTCTATACCAAGATCCAGATCAGAAACTTCTATCTCCCAGCCTCCAGATTAGGGTCACTGGTGAGCCTTCCAATTCTGGATTGTAGTTGACAACCATGAATAGCCACTACAACAGCATAGCTGAATTCAGAGACTATTATAGAAACATCTCTAAAGAAAGAGCAAAGAGAATATAAGGAGTTCTGTATAAATGCTGCATAAATACCATGACATTTCTATTGTGCTGTGGAACTCATGGTGTTCAATTCTACCTGAGTATGTTATGCACATATTTTATTTTGCATCAGGTAAGGACTTATGAGGTTTCCTTTCTTCCGTGAGGGCTAAGGAGAGTTAATAATTGTTAGAGGAGTAGGTATAATTTAGTTCAGTGATGTTGCCACTGAAAAGTTACCTATGGACACAGAAATAGTGACTCACTCATCTGAATAAGTTCAGTATGTCAGAAAGAAAACAGTAAGGAGGCATACAATCAGGCAGGATTTATTGAAAAGAAGGTTTTAGATGACACTTGGAGGGTCTATGAGAGAGGAGAGAGGAAAATAGGAGTGAGCATGATCAAAACACACTGATAGATGTGTTTTACTGTCCATGAGTGGATGAAAGTAGAGGAATGGTTCTGATGCTTTGATTTAAATCTGCAAGTACTGACACGTAAGTTCCTTACATCCAATTGGCTATTCATCAGTCAATAAAAGTGTCAGTGGCTAATGACTGGGCAGAAAGAAAGAGGCTGGACTTCCAGGTCCTAGCAGACTAAGAGAGAGAAAGAAGAGGATCAAGGTACTTGGGGAAGAGAGATGGAATAGACTCAAAGGTATAGCAGAGATCTCCTATATAGAGGAGATCTTCCAAAGTGTATGCTGAAAGGGAAAGCTGCTCATGGAAGGGCAGCTCCGATGTATTTTGGGCAGCAAAACCAATGGGGTTCACAGAAGCTAAGAAGGCAACTAGAGCTAAGGGCTGATTTAGAGGTGTTGATCAATGAGTAAAGGCACACTAACTGTGGGAAGCTTAGAAGAGTGCAGCAATTTAGCCAAAAAGGCAGATTAAAATGAGCTAATGTGTGTATGTCTTTCATCTGTGGATCCAAAATAGCTCCTGGATGGGTGTGTACCTGCCACTTGCTCAGAGTTCAAAGGGGTGTAGGAAAACTATCGACTAAAGATGAATAGGTAGATAGATAGATAGATAGATAGATAGATAGATAGATAGATAGATAGATAGATAGATAGATGATAGATGGGATGGGATGGAATGGGATGGGATGGGATGGGATGGGATAGGATGGGATGGGATGGCATGGGATGGGATGGCATGGGATGGGATATGATGTGATGTGATGAGACGGGATGGAATGGAATGGAATGGAATGGAATGGAATGGAATGGAATGGAATGGAATGGAATGGAATGGAATCGAATGGAATGGAATCGAATGAAATGGAATGGAATGGAATGGAATAAATGGCACTAAATATGAATCAGGATCATGCCCTGCCAGAGTCTCTAAACTAAATCCACATGTTATTGATGTTGGCAAATATGTACTTACTTTGTTCTTCTAAATCTTGCATAATGTTGTACAATACATTGAGACATAACCTAATATTTCTAAGTCTAGTTCTTTCCCAACTTAACCTCTGTGATCTTGGTCAACGTTCACAAATTTAACAGGCTTCCTAATACCCAAATGTTAAAGATAGGATGTGATGTGATTTCTAAGATTCGTTGTCACTATAAAATAGCTATACATCTATTTAACTGAGAAATGGAAAACCCACTTTGATAATGCTATATGCACATGTTGAAAGATCTATATGACAAAACTTCAAGTCTCTGAAGAAAGGTATTAAGAAGATCTCAAAAGATGGAAAAACTCCCATGCTCATGGATTGGCAGGATTAATATAGTAATAATGGCTATCCTGACAAAAGCAATCTACAGATTCAATGCAATCCCCATCTAAATTCCAACTCAATTCTTCACTGAGTTAGAAAGGGCAATTTGCAAATTCATCTGAAATAATAAAAAACCTAGGATAGCAAAAACTATTCTCAAGAATAAAAGACAGTCTGGGTAATCACCATTCCTGACCTCAAGCTGTACTACAAGGCAATTGTGATAAAAACTGCATGGTACTGGTACAGTGACAGACAAGTAGATCAATGGAACAGAATTGAAGACCCAGAAATGAACCCACACACCAATGGTTACTTGATCTTTGACAAAGGACCTAAAACAATCCAGTGGAAAAAAAGACAGCATTTTCAACAAATGGTGTTGGCACAACTTGCAGTTAGCATGTAGATGAATATGAATTGATCCATTCTTATTTCCTTGTACAAAGCTCAAGTCTAAGTGTATCAAAGAACTCCACACAAAATCAGAGACACTGAAATATATAGAGGAGAAAGTGGGCAAAAGCCTCGAAGAAATGGGCATAGGGGAAAATTTCCTTAACAGAACAGCAATGGCCTGTGCTGCAAGACCAAGAACTGACAAATGGGACCTCATAAATTTGCAAAGCTTCTGTAGGGCAAAAGATACTATTAATAAGACAAAAAGGCCACCAACAGAATGGGAAAGAATTTTTAACAGTCCTAAATCTGATAGAGGACTAATATCCAATATATACATAGAGCTCAAGAAGCTGAACTCCAAAAATTCAAATAACCCCATTAAAAAATGTGGTACAGAGCTAAACAAAGAATTCTCAATTGAGGAGTACCGAAGGACTGAGAAGCACTTGAAAAAATGTTCAACATCCTTAATCATCAGGGAAATGCAAATCAAAAGAATCCTAAGATTTCACCTCACACCAGTCAGAATGGCTAAGATAAAAATTCAGGGGATAGCAGATGCTGGCGAGGATGTGGAGAAAGAGGAACACTCCTCCATTGCTGGTTGGATTGCAAGCTTGTACAACCACTCTGGAAATCAGTCTGGTGGTTCTTCAGAAAACTAGACATAGTATCAGCAGATACAGCAATACCTCTTTTAGGTAAATACCCAGAAGATGTTCCAACTGGTATTATGGACACATGCTCCATGATGTTCATAGCAGCCCCATTTATGATAGCTAAAAGCTGGAAAGAACCCAGATGTCCCTCAANAGAGGAATGGATACAGAAAATGTGGTACATTTACACAATGGANTACTACTCAGCTATTAAAAACAATGAATTTATGAAATTCTTAGGCAAATGGATGNATCTGGAGGATATCATCCTNAGTGAGGTAACCCAATCACAAAAGAACTCACTTGATATGCACTCACTGATAAGTGGATATTAGCCCAGAAACCTTGAATACCCAAGATACAATCTCCAAAACACAAGAAAACCAAGAAGGAAGACCAACATGTGGATACTTCATTCCTCTCCAAAACTGGGAATAAAATACCCATGAAAGAAGTTGTAGAGACAAAGTTTGGAGCTAAGTCTAAAGGATGGACAATCCAGAGACTGCCCTACCCGGGGGTCCATCCCTTAATCAGCCACCAAACGCAGACACTATTGCATATGCCAGCAAGAACTTGCTGAAAGGACACTGATATAGCTATCTCTTGTGAGGCTATGCCAGTGCCTGGCAAATTAGAAATGGATGCCCACACTCATCTATAGGATACAACACAGAGACCCCAATGGAGGAGCTAGAGAAATTACCCAAGTAACTGAAGGGGTCTGCAACCCTATAGGTGGAACAGCAATATGAACTAACCAGCACCCCCAGAGCTCATGTCTCTAGCTGCATATGTAGTAGAAGATGTTCTAGTCAGCCATCATTGGGAAGAGAGGCCCCTTGGTCTTACAAACTTTATATGCCCCATACAGGGGAACGCCAGGGCCAAGTAGTGGGAGTGGGTAGGTAGGAGAGCAGGGGGAGGGGGAGGGTATAGGGGACATTTGGGATAGCATTCAAAATGTACATGAAAGCATTTAAAATATAAATGAATTAAATAACTAATAAAAATTTGAAAAAAATAAAAATATGTAAATGAAGAAAATATCTAATAAAATCATTTTAAAAAGGAATTATCAATACCATGTTTTTTTCTTTCTAGTTGATAAATATTTTATATCTCTAGTTTTCTTTATGTATATTTTCTCTATCCATTTATTAATTCATATATATATATACATTTTTTTCATATTGTGGTAATATAAATTTTGCTGAAATGACCATTAGTGTGCATGTGTATCTATGAATTATTGGCTTCCTTTAGATAGATATCAATAGTTGAAAAATGTATTTTATTTTTGTAGTGTCTCATTAACCAGAAAACCAAAATTTCTCTTCTGTTTTAATACATTAATAAACTTTTATATTTATACCACCTTCCAGAATTATCTCCTGTAATTTTTCTCATAGCAAAACTCTCCAAATTGTGCTATATATTTTACTTTAATGCCTTATCAATAACCCTTTGAACATCTCTTTCTTCCTATTCTCCTTCTTATGGATATTTAACATATAAATAAAGTTTTATATTTCTGTTGGATGGATAATATTATCTATATTCTAATACCTTTCATACTTCAGTGGTTCCCCTATCACGTAGCTCAATAAACAACTCTCTGGTATGGCTAAGCCTCATTATGTTGTATTAAACACCCTCCATGTGCTAACACCTCATATTTATCTTTGTAATCTGGATAACTCTTGAGAATACTAGCCTGAGATATCTGCTTACTTCTTCAAAATAATAAAAGATACTTTAGGCAAATATTACAGGATTCGGGTTTCTTATATATCTGTTATGTCATGTCAAAGTACAGCAGTGGTATAAATATTTCAAATTTTTCTCAACACGCAGTAGTGCCTTCATCTTGAACCTTAGTGTTAAGTTGCAAAGATATTCTCAGAAACTTCCTCCCAATCTGAAGATTCTTTCTTCTGAACTACACATAATTGAAGAATAGCGTTGCTCCTGCTAGCAAGTCCTTCCTTCAAGGAAGATTTTTTTTTATTGGTCCTCTTTGTAGCTGCCACATGGATCTATATTGAGATTATTAGTATCAGTAGGGAAGTCTTATTTCTTAAAGGACATGGTTGTTAGTGGTAGGTTCTTTTATAAACTTTCATTCTGTTTATTTGTATTTTCCTAACTTCTCTTATAGCTACTCTTTCATTTGCTACTCTCAGGTTATCTAAAAAATCATTTTAATATCTCAGTTAGTTATCAGTTCAATAGCATTTTAACTAGTAAAATATGTAAAAATTTCTCTATTTATACAAATACAACATCTGTTTTTTAATCATTCATTTTCTGATTATACCAATCTCCATTGAAATATACATTTTATATTTGTCTCTAGCTATATTGTTGCAGAGTTCTATCATTGAAAGTTCAATTTTGGGTATTTTTGTATTACTACTTTACAAAATATTTGTTTAAATTACACCTTATAATGGATTCTTTTGCTGTATTTTCTTTCCTGACTCTCTGTCTCTGTCTCCCCCCAACCCGTGTGTGTGTGTGTGTGTGTATGTGTGTGTGTGTTTGTGTGTGTATGTCTAATTAAAATGGCATTATATATCTCTACCATGCAGCACACTCCAAAAATTATGTAAATTCAAACACCTCTTCCATGTTATTATATTTCTACTAATTTCTGAGACTTATATAGCAGCTGTTTAAGGAGTACTCAGGATAGATTTCATCCACTGGGAAATGTATCACCAACTTAATGAATGCTGGTTCTATTATTTTATTTACAAATATTTTCTATTTTTTTTACAACTATTTTCAGACAAACCCACAATTAAGAATATGGCATCTTATAGACTGTCCTTCTGCATAATACATTTTAGGGACAAGGAGGAATACGAAATATTTTGTAAATATTTTAGGTAAAGATATGACAGGATTAATGAAGAAAAACTTAGTAACAAAATGATAAGTTATAAAGCAATCTGAGGTCCTTAGGCTTATGTCATTTTATTCAATATCATATCCAAAAAGAGCCCCGATATAAGGAGACTTCTGCTAGATGTTTATGGATCAGAAAGGCAATTTTAAGACATTGAATTGTCTAGGTGAATTGTGTAATCAGATTATATTCAAAGCTGTAAATTCATCATTTTATACAAATATTTTAAATTCTGCCTCATTATCTTGAATCTGCAGCAAATATAATAGACCATACGCTTTCACTGATATGTATGATTTTCTCTGAAAAGGAATACATTGTTCATCATTATGTGAAGCAAAAGTGATTGGAACAGCAAATGTAGGCTAGTTTAATTGAACTATCGGTTCAGTTTTAATATTAAAACTTATTTTTAAAGGGGGTCCTGTCAAGTGTCATTGTAGGTTCAAAGTAAAATTTAAATACAACGAAAATGGGTCATTGGGGGAAATGAGTATAATATAAAGCAAATACACCAAAAGTGATATCATATTTTGTGTTAGATGATATAGAAAATGATGAATAGCTTTATATTCATGACAAAACTTAGGGTTGACTTCTGATGTGGACAGAGGACCATAATCCTTTGACTACGAAAAGGAAATCTATGCTATTAACAAATAGCCAAGTTTAAGATTTACCATAAAGAAACATTAATCTTAAATATCAATATCTATGAGCAGTTCCACTGGCATAGAAAAATTAGTCTTCTATTCCAACCTAACTTTGTTCTCCAAATTGTTTAGACCAATTGCATTACATTACATTGTTATTAAAGAAGTCGCCACAGGAGGGCAGTATCTCCAGGCTGCATTGCAGCTCTCTTCAAAAACCACAGAATCTTTACATTTGTTCAGGCTAGTAGCTAGCTCAAATTTTCTGCAGAGCAAATGAGCCTATGGAGCCTTACAGCCCACTATTAGGCAGCATCCACTGACATCTAAAAATTACATGAGGTTTTAAGTATCTCAAGGTAATGGATTCAAAGTCTTAACTGCTAAGTGTCATCTGGGATGTTTGAGAATAATAATAAAGATGCCTGCATATTATCTCAGGGTGGGGCCATTAACAATTCATTTTAACATGTGCCATGAGGAGGCTGTCACAGACTGGAATACACTGCAACTCATTCTAGGAGTTACTGAAAACAGTACTGAGGAGTTTGATGTTTCCACATCTGTGTAGATGCCCTTGTTTTGTTTTATCATCCTTAAAAACACTCATTTCTGGAGACATACCTGGGACCTGGGACACAAGAATTATTTTTCTATGACAACTATTTCAGAGCTAAGGTTAAGCTGCCAAGATCAGGATATATGTTGGCTTGTGTTTATTCTCATCTGGGAATGTGGATTCCTTTAAAAGAGGACAATGCTGTTTTTATTTTCTCTAATGAATTATTGCTAGGCAACCTTTAGCACAATGCACATCGTACACTGTCATTTTAGCTCCTTGCTGCAGATGCTGCTTTACTGAAAGAACAGTACTGGAAAATGTTACATGAACAATGATCCAGCTAACAAGCTACCTGTTCTGATTAACTGAGATCTCACCACTTCACTTTAAACTTCATGGATGCCACAAAAAATGAAATGTTTTGGATCTCAGAGTTAGAGTCTTTATGGAAATTAAAGATTTTTTTAATGCTATTAAAAAGAAAGTTTGAAAATCAGACTTTTGTACTTAGGAACCCAGTGTGGCAGCTACAGTACATATTCCCCCCAAATTGGGAAAGATGGGTTTGCTTTACTGTACTTGCTTTTGGTGCTGTGCTACTAGCACACATTTTCAAAGAAAGGTTTTGTAATCAGACAAGTATGGCATGCAATCCTTGTTTTAACTGTCATGTGCAGTGCAACACAAGCAATATATTCCCCTTTGAGTCCCTTTTTTCTATGATCTACTAATGGGGGCAATTTTCCTGCAGCACAGCACTATGTGAGTGAAATGGAGCCTTAAATGTAGAGGAGAGGAGTAATAAAAAGTATTTCAGGAAGAGTCAGCTAATAAGCAGCATTTCAAGTTTTGAAATGTTTTAGTCTGCTGCAGATGCGATGGTGGGTAACCATGCCTTATTCCCTAACTCAGCCTGGGCATTATACCTCAGTCTCACTTCCTAGTGACTCCACACTTAGCTATAATTCATAGTCCTCCCCAAAACTACCCTTCATAGAGTTTAATCAAGATGAATCAGGAAACCCACAACCAGAGAATTTAAAAGATAAAAGTACACCAAAGTTATGTTGAAATATTAATTGATTCATGTTCATCATTTGCAAATCTCTTAGAATTCTTTATCAAACATATTTTCAATTAATATTTCACAGTCAGATTACAATGAGTCTGTCTAACAGCGGTCTTGTGTCCTTTTTCATCTAAAAATAAGAAGGGTCTCAATATAAAATAGGAAGTATATATTAATTTATGTTGCTATTAGAAGTGTATCTGAACATTTACAAATTTCCACCTGAAGTATCTGGCCAAACTCTTTTTTTCTTTTTTGGATTTTCCAGACAGGGTTTCTCTGAATAGACCTGGCTGTCCTGGAACTCACTTTGTAGACCCGACTGGCCTCAAACTTAGATATCTGCCTGCTTCTGCCTCCCAAGTGCTGGGATTAAAGGCATGCGCCACCATTGCCCAGCTGGTCAAACTCTTAATTTGCCTTTGTGTTCTAATGATGATTAAGAACTACTGCCAGAAATATGCAAGTTTAAATTAGTTTCTCTATAAAATAAAAGCATGACTTTTTTTTTTTATAAAATAAAATGACTAATGATGGAGCCATTTCATTCTAGGCATTTTCCTAAGTAGAAATTTGCGAAATGTTCACTAGCAGTTTCAATATTGTGATTATTAAAAAAAAGAACAACAACAAAACAAACAAACCCTCTCACCATTAAAAATAACCCATGTGCTTTGCATCACAACACTAGAAATGATGACGTGATTGCGTTTCTGAAGAACTCTGCATCTCTTGACACTGCTGTTCAGGTGAGCCAGATACAGCCTATGCTGTCATCAAATATTGGCATTCTCAAAATACGACTGGTTTTACTGACATACAGAATAAAATAATTATGAAGAGGCAAGAAAACTTGACAGAGTCAGTTCTTGCAACCAGCCCATGACAGAATGGTATGTGACACTATGAGAGTGAAGTCAAATGAGAGTGAAGACAAATATACAACAGAGATGCAAATGAATTTAAAAGGCTACAAATGTAGGCCATATGGTAAGAGACTGGTCAGCAGTAGGAAGAGCCAGAAAGAATGGCCATGTGAACTGCAACCTGCAAAGCTTTAGTATAGATGCTGAGCAAGCATTTAGAAGAGCACATCCTGCACAGTATGCCTCAGATGCTGGACATGGAACTACTGTATAAAATGTCCCTTTTGATTGCAATTGTGTTTCAGTTTAAGATACAACTGTTTGTTTTTTGAAGTGTTCCTTTTGGAATAAGACTCTTTAATTTTGCCTGCTATACTGTTGTATCTTAGAACTACGCAAGGCGTAATTTCATTTTATTTTTTTAGAAAATATCAAAGAAAAGTTTGATTTGATCTTATAGAAGAGTTCCTAGGATGAATTTTCAACAATGTTGCAACAGTTGGAACTATAGACTACTAGGTGTCAATGATGAGTTTGGATATTGAATGCATTCCAAAGGTTCCTGTGCTATAAGGCTTGATTTCTATCTTGCCCCTCTTTGAATGAAAGTTAAAATGTATTTATAGGACCTGTAGATAGGTCTTTGTTTTATTAAGAGCACACCTTCTAAAGGAGGTGGAACCCAGGGACTTTTCCTTCATGGAATTTGCTTCATGGGCATATGTTGAGGAATTTTGTTTCACTGTGTCCTCTTACACAGAGGAGCCCACAGTAATGAAAGTAGCAGATCATGGACTAAAAGGTAAAAAATCCTATTTGTCAGTTATTGGTTAAAATAATGGAAAGCTGGCTAATGTAATAGGCTGGTATTTTTCCTTTGGGAGAAAAAAAAAGCTGGCTTATACAAGAGTGCAATATTTGTGCAGAATAATACTTTACAAAGTATATATATATATATATATATATATATATATATATATATATATTGTCCCTATTGATTGCAATTTTGTTCAGTTTAAGAAAGAACTCTTTGTTTTTGAAGTGGTCCTTTTGGAATAAGACTCTTTATTTTTGCCTGCTATACTGTTGTATCTTAGAACTATGCAAGGCATAATTTCATTTTACTTTTTACAAAAGAACAAAGAAAAGTTTGATTTGACCTTATAGAAGAGTTCCTAGGAGATATATATATATATATATATATATATATATATATATATATATATATATTATGTAAATAGATAGATAAACAAGTTTTAAGTGGAGACACATAATTCTAACATGTTTGATTTATAATGCCTTTCATACTCTAAATGATAGAACTCACTTATTAATTCAATAGCTAAAAAAGTATGAAAATTGCAGGTCTCCAAATTTGAGTTTAATACTAATCTCATCCTCATTCTTATCAATATTTCAAGACTGAGAGCCATGCCCAATCCTTGTCAAATTTCTATCATTATATTTTCCCTTACATATTGCATTGCTTTTTCTACCATAACTACTTCTACCTGTGTTTTCAAATCTAGTCTTCATGTACAATTAAACCTTTAAAGCAGAAAATCTATGTTTATAATTTGATAGGAAAATGAGAGGCAATCGAAGTAATCTTGACCAGACAGGAAATTCTCACAATGATAGTCTTAGGATGACTGGGTTCTTATGAAATAACAACTTGGCAAAAAGGTTTATAGTTGTTTGAATTTGTTTGGCCCGGGGAGGTATGGTCTTGGAATGGGTGTGTCACTGTGGGCATGGGCTTGAAAACCCTTTTCCTAGCTTCCTGGAAGTTAGTATTACACTAACACTCTTCAAATGAAGATGTAGAACTCTCAGTTCTGCCTGTGCTATGCCTGTCAAGACACTGCCATGATCCCACACTGATGATAATGGACTGAACCTCTGAACCTGGACACCAGCCCCAATTAAATATTGTCCTTATAACAGTTGCCTTGATCTTGGTGTCTGTTCACAGCAGTAAAACCTTAACTAAAACATGGAGTGACAAGAACATGATGATATGTAAAAGCAGGAGAATGCTAAGTCCTTAATGACTTAATTTAAAGAAACTACCTTTTTAACTTACAAAAGAAATGAAAAAAAAATTTTATCTAACAACTCTTGTACCCTAAGGTTCTAAGGTTCAATATCTTTATATATATATAAACTATATATATATATATATATATATATATATATATATATAGTTTCAAAAGCAGACATAGACCAAAGAATCTACAGTGGGATTTGCTTTAGAACTATCATCTATCATATGCAATAGTCAGTTAAGAGGATCTTTTTTTTTCTTTTTTCTTTTTTTATTATTTTCTTTATTTGCATTTCAAATGCTATCCCAAAAGTTCCTCATACCCTCCCCTTGCCCCTGCTCCACTACCAACCCACTCCCACTTCTTGGCCCTGGCCTTCCCCTGTGCTGGGTCATATAAAGTTTGCAAGACCAAGGGGCCTCTCTTCCCAATGATGGCCAATTAGGCAATCTTCTGCTATATGTGCAGCTAGAGACATGAGCTCAAGGGGTACTGTTTAGTTCTTATTGTTGTTCCACCTACAGGGTTGCATCCTCCTTCAGCTCCTTGGGTACTTTCTCTAGCTCCTCCATTGGGGGCCCTGTGCTCCATCCAATAGCTGACTGTGAGCATCCAGTTCTGTGTTTGCCAGGCACTGGCATAGCCTCACAAGATGCCACTATATCAGGGTCCCTCATGTGCATTAGTTTCTGGGTTTGGTGGCTGATGATGGGATGGATCCCCAGATGGGGTAGTCTCTGGAAAGTTCATCCTTTCATCTTAGCTCTAAATTTTTTCTTTGTACTTATATCCTTTCATGGGTATTTTGTTCCTTACTCTAAGGAGGAATGAAGTATCCACACAATGGTCTTCCTTCTTGGTTTTCTTGTGTTTTGAAAAATGTATCTTGGGTATTCTAAGTTTCTGGGCTAATATCCACTTATCAGTGAGTGCATATCTAGTGACTTCTTTTGTGACTGGGTTACCTCACTAAGAAATAAAGCATGGTGTATGCTATTAGCCTGGAGGACTGAAGTGTTCAATCTCATTTAGTCACCAACTATGTCTTTATATAATTTATCTCTTACTAGTGTTAAGCAACAAGATTAACATTTCTACCTATGGGGCCAAAAACCCTTGATTTTTTTAAGACTTGATTTTAAAGAAAGAAATAATTTTTATCCTGTATAATTTTCTTGTTTCAGGGAACATTATTTGCAACATTGCCATACAAAGATATCATAGTTTTGAAAGAAATACTTTATCTTAAATATTTCATGTAAATCTATACCACTTTCTCATTCCTGTTTCTTCAGGGGGGGTTTGCTTATTTGTTTTTTGCTTTCTGATTTTCGTTTTTGAGTTAATGTCTCATGTAGTATATGGTGGTCTTAAACTCATAAATTCAATATGTGACAGAGGCTGCCCTTGAACTCCTGTTCTTCCTTCAGCTACCTCTAAAGACTAGTAAGACAAATACGATTTTTCAACATGGCCAGCTTTCATTTATTTCACTTTTGTTGATTCAATGCTGTTTTTGATTTGTTGTTTTATAATTTCAGTTTTTTAAAGTAAACTTCATTTTGAAATGAAGGCTGATATCATATTTGTTCTTGCCCTTCCTTAGCTTCCCAAATGCTGAGATTATAGGTATGACCTTCCAGGAATGACCTACTATGCACAGGTAAGCTCAGTTTATTGATTTTATGGTCAGTTGTTTTGGTAATACTATCTATTGTTATTGGGTAAGATGAAATATCAATGTTGTTTTATTTTCCGATTTACTTGCATTTCTCTAAGTGCTGACTGACGAAAACAGTAGCTCATAGAAATGCCATTATTCTCTGATAGAAAATTCATATACAATACCTGAACAATGCCAGTATATATACAAACATCCTAAAATAGAATGGGGAAAGTCTCATGAGGTCTAATCCCTTGACAAAGAGCTACAGGCCACCAATGATTACAGAGAGAGGAAGCATTTGCCTCTCCCAGGGATAAGCCCCCTAACTGCTTATCTATTACAATGGAGTTAACATTGAAGCCAAAATCAACTAACCAATTTGCAATTATATATTTATGCATATATATATATATATATATATATATATATGCAAAAGAGGCAATGAGCATGAGAGCAAAATGGAGGGCATAAAATGAATTGGATAGAGGGAACTTGGTAGGAGGTCTACCTCCCAAATATGGGATGAACCTTAACATGCTTTACATCTTTTCATTTTTGGTCTGCTTTAGAGACAATGCCTTACTATGTAGCTTTGACTGTGCCAAAACTAACTTTACAGACCAGACTGGCCTTAAATCCCCAGAGAGACCTACCTGATTCTGGTAGATGCTTGTAGGTAGAAACCTACAAGATGCTGGTGTTACTTTGGGTGCCCCAAGATGTGTTTTTGTGTTTTCTGCTCTGATGTCAAAATGTTCTCTTTTATGCTAGAACTATCATACAGTACTAGAGAGTTAACCATATCTGATATTTATTTGCATAAAAAGTTAAAATTATTTGCATACATTTGCCAGCACATAATGCCAGGTCAATAGTTGTATTTGTTAGTGAGAATATGAGTCACAACATTTCCATTTGCTTAGTTCCTTTCTTCCTAAACTTTCTCAGTTGTTTCTCCAGATTTGTATTCTTTCTAGGAAGTAGGACTTGTCCAGACTTTAGTTCCACCAGAATTTCCTAATCAGCAGCTGTTAAAATTTAATATTTAAGTTAAAAATATAACAAAATGATAATCTGTGTACCACAACTTTTGGAAATATAAACTATATATAAGCAGGAATTGTATTTACATTTACATTGTGTTCAAGTGGTCATCAGAGCCAAAACATAAGGAACATATTGAGTTTGTTTTTGTTTTACTTACTATTTTCTGATACTGAATAAATATTTGAAAATAAAGCAAAACCTCTATTTCATACCATGTAGTGTTCTGATAGGTCTTGATTCTTAGATTCAACTAAATTTATCACTGTCGTACAGACTATTTTATAATCTATAGGCAGCAAAGCAAACCCTGTGTTAGATGCTTTATGTAAAATTTCCCATTTTACAGGTCAAATCTGAGAATCTGTGGATTAAATAGTTTGTCCAGAGTTGCATGCCCTTGTAAGGAGGAGGATTGTATTTCAATCACTGGTCATGCACTTTCCATCCCACTGAGTAATGCTGTCAAAGAGAACTAGAAAATATGACTGAGATCTCAGAGCACACTACATATCCATTGACATTTAGGTCAGCCTTTCTTGCAAACACTTCTTACTTCAACAGAATTTACTACTATTTTCCTATAAAATAGCTCTTTCTTCCTGATCAAAATTTTAAATGTGACCTTTACTATGTTATTTATGCATTTTCAGGGTATGTTGATAGCTGCAGTGAGCCGTAATACATATAATGTGAGTGTCTCTGTGTGTCCCTTTACATTTATACAGCCACATACAGAACCTAATTCACTCATTTAAATAAACCTTTCTCTTTAAGGATTGCATGAATTTTATTTTCTTTCCCGTTTTATAGTGAAGAAAATAAAGCCAAAGTAAGGTAACAACACATTCAAAGACTGGAAAATGATCCAAATAAATCTAGGCAGTATAATCCTGCTGATAAATTCACTAGTGAGCATTCTCTTATATATTTTCCTTCTATAACCATATGGTGCAATAAAGCATTACAGCTGTGAGGTGGCTACAATATAATTTAAAAAGAGGTTATATTTTGGGAAATAATATAATCATCTTAATTTTGAATTTCAAATGGCTTAAGTATAAATAATTTCTTTACTGTTATATTAACAGTTTACTTTTGTGGATGCAATAATATAAAAAGATTATAAACAAAGGAAAATGTAAATTTAAACCCTCAAACTTAAAGCTCTACAAGTAAAATGTCTATAATAAATAGGCACTTGTAGCAATGAATTCACGAATTCACTGCAACTTACAAAAGGATGCAATTTTTCACTAATTGACAACATATCACTAATATAGAATAGGGGAGAGAGAGAGAGAGAGAGAGAGAGAGAGAGAGAGAGAGAGAGAGAGAGAGAGAGAGAGAGAGAGAGAGAGAGAGAGAGAGAGAGAGAAACAGACAGACAGACAGGGGAGATAGAAAGTCATAGGGAGGAAAAAGGATAATAATTAGAGACTGTTCAGAAAACTAAGGTTACACAGAGATTTAGTTCAAATTATCTAAATACACCTCAAGTAAGACAAATAATACCCAGTAGTCTTCTTAGTAATTTTGATATGAATTAAATGTTAATAATTATATTCTAGTACTTACAAATGTAGATTCCATAAGATACTTACTTTGATGCAAAAGAGTACATGTGTCTTGGTATATGTAAGATAATATATTTGTTTGTGGAAGTAAACTGCTCATTCAGTTATAGCTTTTGGTCATAGCTTTTTTTATCACTATCACTGTAGGGTATTACTACAAATGCCTCTTTGTTGATTATTAAATAAGATGAAATACTCTATACACTTTGATTTAAAATAAGTAGGTCAATAAAGTTATATTTTATGTGTAATTTAATCTCAAACAATAAATTTTATAAATGGATAAATTGTAGCAAAACACAGGCTACATTTTCAGAGAAATTGTCATTTCTATAGAAAGAAAAGACTATTTTGCAACTTTAGTCCAGTCTGCAAATTTTGTGAAATGTTTCTTTTACTATAAGAAATCTGGGGCTATAGCTAAAATAATCCCCACTCCTCAGTGGTCTGCCAATGCTGCCCAGACTTCTTGCACTGCAGGATTTATTTTCAGCACATAAAAGGTAGGACTAACAACTGAGCCTGTCAGAAAGACAGCAGGGGGGAAGCCACGATGGAAACATGTTCAAAATCATAAACACCCCCTACTCACTGTATATTTGACAATAAACTGTCCCCCTGCCAGGAACAAGATTATCTGAAGTGTGATTTTAAAAAAATGGAGGAAGATCACTCCCAGTTATACCAGGAGTGTTCAAAAACTGATTGCAACTGCCTGCTTATTGGTAAGAGATTGAATTTGGCAGTTGCAATCAGAGTTGCCAAACATCACATAGAATATTAAATAGAAAGTGCATGTCATAAATTTTGAATGAGATAGAGAAATTCAGCAATATATGCTGCCATTTGCTTTATGAGGTATAGACAGGCTGTTTAAATACTGGAATAGAAGAGGAATTGAGAACACATAGCTGAAAAAGAAATATCCACAGTTAGTCACCTTGATTTAGCAATGAATTAACTGGTCTTTCATCATAATTGTGACAATAGCCATTATCTAGTGAGGAATGCAAAAAAAAATTGTTATAGGGGATGCATTTGAGTGGCTTCTTTGGAGGTGGTTTTTGATAGGGAGCCTTTTCTATTTTTTAGATATTCATTGCTTCCTCAGATACCTTTTTTTCTATATTAGAGTTCAAAATAAGTAAGATTTTCTTTTTAAAAAATTGTTTAATTATCCAGCATATATAGCAATGGGTATATATATAATTTATACATTGTTGTAATTCATCATTCTTCCACACTGTTGTCCCCTATGCTCTCTGACCCACCTCAAGAATTTAAAAAAATAAATAAATAGTAAATAATAAATTAATGTGACTCAATTGTTTCTCTATTAGCTTGCTACCAAGTAAAATATAGCCAATTGCCACAAAAGTTATATACTCCAACACAAGTTATTCTATATTTTCTCCTTCCTTTATGGAAAATAGAAAAGTAGCAGAAAAGTGGGCATTGCAAATTGCTGCCTTTTACTTTACACATATTACTTTTTCTTAATGTCTTCTACTTCATCATCTTGCATTAAAATTATATGTTAATATTGTATCATAAAAACATTTATAATAAAATTAGCTCACAACTGTAGAAATACTTCCTTCAGCCTGTATATCCAGATGTATAGTTATTAACTGGTCCTCTAGCATCATGTCTGACTGCATGCTATAATGCTTCCTGCCATGCTGATAATGGACTAAACCTCTGATAGTATAATCAAGCCCCAATTAAATATTTTCTTTTATTAAACATAAAGCTTTTCTTCCCTTGAATTTATATTCCTATTATATATCAAAATCTGAAAAAAAACATACAAAAATTTCCATAAATAAATTATTGTATTTTAAATTGTGCATTATTGAATCAAAATGAAATTTTAGCCATACATTTTTACTTTAACATAGATTTGAATCATTGCTTGACCAAGGTGTCTATTCTGTATGTAATATCTACCCACTAATAATTTTGAACCCATATAGACTATCAAATGGTAGTTTACTTTATTAGTGCAGATTTACTAACTGCAAAATTTGAATTCCTCTAGGCCTGTATGTTAATAATGTGAAAGGCTTTTCATCTATGCATACAGAGCATGTAAGGGAAATTGCAGGAGTTCTTGGTCACTTTTGCTGTGATTCTAATTCTTTTTATAAATATTTTAATGAAAAAAGTATTCATAGTAGATCTCTTCGTAATGCTGCAAAACTAAGAGCAACTTAAAGATACATATATAATAAAATGGTTAAAACTTTTATATATTCATACTGTGTATTACTTTCAGCAACAAAAATAAATGAACAGTATAAAGCAGCAGGGATGAATCTTGTAGATACTGTACTGCACAAAGTAAGCCAATCATACATATACCATATTCTAACATCTATTTAATACTAAAGAATGAAAAGGGGATTCTTTGATAGAAGAAATTAGAGCAGTTATTGCCTCAAGGCAAAGGTTTCAAAGACAAATGTGTAAGGAGAGAATTTTTATAATGGCAGAAAACATACATTTTTCTCAATCTGGGTATGAGTTGCTATATTTGTGAATATTCCTTTACTTGTGCATATAAAAAGCATGGATTTTTAACATATTTTCATTGTTCCTACATAGAGTAACAATGTAAAACTTATAAATTGATATCCATGGCTTTCCTCATGCAACATATCAGTAAATGACTTTGACTTATAACAGGAAATCATGTGATAAGCCTTACCTATTTTAAAAGAAATTTGAAATGAAAAATAGAATACTATTATATATTCCCACAATTATAAGGTCATATTGTGGGTTCATCGTTGGCATCAAATATTCATGTTTTAAACCTTAATCCCTATTATGAAGTACTTGGAGATCAAATAATTAGCATAATACATAGTCAAAATTATCTGTAAAGGGAGTGGAAAACAATCCAATAAGCCGTGGATTTACAACAAGACAAAATCAACACACAGACATAGAAAGATAACCATTTGTGGAGACAGTATAAGGTGAACATTGGTAAGAAAATAAAAAGACCTCAGAGAAAAATTAACCCAGTTAATTCTGTGATCTTGCATTTATATCCAAACTGTTATGAAAAAATAAGTTCCTAGAAAGCTGATGTCTCAAATACCCCAGAGTGGTCTCAACCTTACTATGTGGTGGAGGCTCTTCTTGAAATGTAGGTCCTCCTTCCTCCGGGTCACTAGTGCTGATATTACATGTATATAACTTTACTTTATATACTTCAGTAATAACAGTTATAGCAAAAAATAATTAAACACAAGTACATGTGTGATATTATTAACATCAATTCACATTCTCCATTTAGAAATTAAACTCATTTAGACATTTTTAAATGAGTGAAAAAAGAGCCAGAATTGTCTGAAGGTGCATTAATTACCACCTAGGAGCTTTTATATAGCCAAGTATAAATATCTCATTTATTTTGTAATAATTTGCAAATAAACACTACACTTTACAGACTGATAATCAACAAATTAAAAGCAGACTAGATTTCTTAATGGATTACAAAGTTATAGGATCATTTAAAATAATAATTATTGAATTATGAGAAGATAAAGTTTAGAAATTGCCCAAACTTTTGTATTGTGTAGAAAACTAAGAGACTGACTGTGGAGGGGGATAAACTGTGAGTTTGCTGCAGTCCAGTTATATTATCTTTAGGTGAAATGTCCACCTATAATTGCTCTTTCTATGCCAGAGGAATAATGCATGAACATCTTGGGGAGAAGAATGCCTATGCTTCTTAAAGAAGCATCTGTTAAGCAGAACTGTAGTATAGAGGGTCTCATAGTTATGAACTCTATTTACCTCCTTGCCCCCATCTTGTCTTTTTCACAGAAAACGTGATGGAAAAGAAATTTGCACCATGGGCAGAGAATACCAAAGGCAAAACTTTATCTCCAAAGAGTATATTCCTTGAATACTGAGGTTCTTTGTCAATTACTAGAGGATGCGAGGAAGAATTTTCAAAATTAATAGAAAAATAAATTAATCATTTTGGACCTAAAAATATAAGAAAGAAAACTACAAGTTACAGGATGCATTCGTCAAGTACCTGCTTTGCACCAAGAGTCTTCAGGGGGTTTGTATGCCATCATCACCAAAGCAGAGTCCCTGAATTTATCACAAAGAACATATTTTACACTATTTTCCAGAAGAAAAATACAGTAAAGATAGCTATGAACAATTGAGTCCAGTAAATTTTTTATCTATATTTCTAACACCCATGCATAGCAGGGAAAACAAAATATGAGCAAATAGTAAAAGAAGCCATAAAACTTTCAGGAAGACTAGAAATGTATGCAAATTATACTAGTACAACATACTTTATTATTTATAATGTTAATCCAAGTGACCTTTAACCCTAAATTATTTACACAATAAACATCTATTGAGGTTGGCCTGTGTGAGCAGGCACTGTATCACATATTAAGTATTCAATAGCCTACACACAGATTATGAGGAACTTAATTTACTTTGCACATATGAATGATAGAAAGAGAGAGAGAGAGAGAGAGAGAGAGAGAGAGAGAGAGAGAGGGGGGGGGGTGAGGAAAGGAGGGAGAAAGGAGAGAATAATGGCATTGTGCCAAAATAAATGCACTATCTATGTCTAAAATTTATTAATAACCATTGAACATAAAACTTTGCATTTCAACTTTAAAACTTTATCATAGTATCAGAATCAATACCACTTGAGATGTCATCAGTGAAAATGGATGGTTTCTTTAAAAAGAAACACTTTGCAGTTTAAATCAGAGCTGTTAATTGAACCAACTGTTAGATGATCAAATTGTTCACACCATGCTTTTCTTTACTATTACAGAGTTCTTTGTCCTTACTTAAATTCACCATGTATCCCATGAAGCCTCCATGTAGATGAAATGTATATCCTGATCCAATTCTCAGCATTGAACATATAAGTTGGTTTGGGGAGTGAAATGTGTAAACATGATTTATGCCTAGTCTCAGAAGAGGATTTAATCATAAGTGTCTCTAGTACCTCCTTATATGAAAAATTGTCAAACAGGTGCTCTTGTTTCCACTGAGATTTAAGAATTAAAAATGCACAGTAACATGAGGCTGAGCTTCAGATTGAAGCAGAGCCAGAACTGAGCTGTAACCACTGCATAACATGAGCAATAAATACATATTTGTAATGGTAATCGACAGTGATTTGAAAGGATGTGTTATCACAGAAAAACTAATATTAACTTTTCCTTTAATCAGACTTAGAAAAAAAAAAGAATATGTTTTTGGAACTGAACACACTGAAGTAGAAATATGGAGGAAAAAATCTCATTCTCTTTCCAAAAGAATCACCAGACCAGAAAATTGAAATTTAAAGTGAACCATGCTAATCGAAGAATTTGAATGAGATTATTAATAGAAATAAATAGTAATTTAATGACTTTACAGCTTTCCAAATTATATCGCTTCTCGTTTTTTTTTTCCTAAAGAATTTTAATTAGTAAATCAAAGCATCATGGTCAGAGCAGCTGGTTAAGCGGGTAAAGACACTTGTCAAGTCTGAGAACCTGAGTTTAATCCCTGGAAATTCAAATCTGTGGAACGAAACAACTGACTCCTGTGAACTTTCCACTTCCTTCCACAGGTGTACATGCACATTCCTTCTCTGTGAAATAAATAAATAAATAAATTCAATAAAAGTGTATAATGACTTTCTAACCAAGACCTGAAAGGCAAATATAGACATGCTAACATGGAAGGGGGAAATCTCATTGGGTCCTAACCTTAGAGAAAGAATTAGCAGGCAAATAAGGACTGCTGAAAGCAGAAGAAATAGTCTTCTCCAGTAAAAAGGTACCTAATTGGGTAGCCCTGAAATCATATGAATACTTGCAACATTATATGGATTCAGTAGACTTTTATATAATTTATAATGTATATAATTATATACTATACATATATTATAAAACTACAACAATGTGAGATATATCATGGGTCATATATTTGAGATAGAACAGGATAGATGAGAGGAGTTGGAAAGAAGTGGACCAAGAAAAGTGATGTAACTATAATTTCCAAAAACCAAAAATATTAAAATATTATTCAGGCATTTAGCCTGTAGTGAGGGGTTAAAGCACACAAAATCCTGGGAAGAATGTGTAATAATGTATTTAAGCAGGAATCATTGATCAAATAAGGATCATTCTTGTTTTTATATACTATCTAGCTGTCATGATAACTGATATCACACAAGAACTTGAATCTCCATTTGGAAGGATCAAATTATCCACACTTTGGTCTTCCTTCTTCTTGAGTTTCATATGTTTTGCAAATTGTATCTTGAGTATTCTGAGCTTCTGTGCTAATAACCACTTATCAGTGAGTGCATATCATGTGTGTTCTTTTGTGATTGGGTTACCTCACTCAAGATGATATCCTCCAGATCCATGCATTTGCCTAAGAATTTCATAAATTCATAGTTTTAATAGCTTTGTAGTACTTTATTTTGTAAATGTACCACATTTCCCATATCCATTCCTCTGTTGAAAGGCATCTGGGTTCTCACAATAAACTCAAGAAGAAGGAAGACCAAGGTGTGGATACTTCAATTATTCTTAGAAGGGAGAACAAAATACCCATGGAAGGAGCTACAGGGGCAAAGTTTGGAGCAGAAACTGGAGGAATAACCATCCAGAGACTGCCCCACTTGGGGATCCAGTCCAAAAAAAAAAAAGAAAAAACATCAAACTCAGACACTATTGCAGATGCCAACAAGATTTTGCTGACAGGAGCCTGATAAAGCTGCCTCCTGAGAGGCTCTACCAGTGCCTAACAAATACAGAAGTGGATGCTCACATTCATCCATTGGTCAGAACACAGGGTCCCCAATGAAGGAGCTAGAGAAAGTACCCAAGGAGCTGAAGGGGTTTCCATCTCCATAGGAGAAATAACAATATGAAATAACCAGTACCCCCAAAGCTCCCTGGGACTAACCCACCAATAAAAGAAAACACATTTGGGGACTCATGGCTCTAGCTGTATATGCAGCTGAGGATGGCCTAGTTGGTTATCAGTGTGAGGGGAAGCCCTTAGACCAGTGAAGGTTCTATACCACAATATAGGGGAATGCCAGGGCCAGGAAGCTAGAGTGGGTGGGTTGGGGAGCAGGGGAAGTGGGGAGGTGTTAGTGTATTTTCTGAGGGGAAACTAGGGAAAGGGATGACATTTGAAATGTAAATAAAGATAATATCTAATAAAACATTAAAAAATTTAAAAAAAAGAACTTAAATCTCTTATGAGGAGAGTATTCTCAGTGAGATAATTGCATTTCTCTATGATCTGTTCCTTAAAGGTATTACTAGAAGAGGATAAACTACACCAAACTCTGGAGATTTCAAACTCTTATCCCTTGGGAGGTACACCGAAACCACAGCAACTCCACTTCCTCCCTTCAGATAGTTTAAACCAGAAATTGGCAACAAGGATGTAGAAAAGTCATGTCTAAGCTAACTATCCAGAAGCACTGTTTTAATATTTTCTACTGTATTTTACATTATAATTAAAGAATTAAACTATTTCCTGCCTGCTACTACTCAATTCTAGTTACAATTGCTTTGATATAAACACACTTTAAAAATTGAAACAGCATGCAATATTTGGTAAAGAAGAAATATCTGATTAGTATGGAAGCTATAAGGCTCTGAATTGTTATTAATAACTTCTTGAGATATAAAAAATAGGAACAATTCTGGGAAGCTCATGACAGGGGGAAGACCTATGAATGGTTTGTGGAAAAATGGAACCATTAAATTACTTAGATGTGCACATAAGGTCTTATTCATTTTAATGACCTAGCAAAAGTACACTGTGAGCTCTGCCAAATACAGTCTTCATTCCCTTAGAGTGCCTTCAGTTGATTTGTGAGATATTTTGTTATTTCTTTAATGATCAAATATAACTCATTCTTCAAGTGCCCTGCCTTCCTAAATTATAGTCATAGCCTGGACTTGCAGAATTTTGAAATTAGACAGGACATTGGAGATCAGCTGGCTCAATGATCTCATCTAATAGATGGACAATTTGAGCTTTGAAAAGACTAAGCAATAGCTTTACTTTAGAGGAGATACCATCTTACCACTGTCTGAACAGTACTGACAATATGTTTTATGGCAAGGCACTAGAAGTAAGAGTTCAGGATTTCTTGACCTAAAACTAGGAAACAGTTTATTTGACAAGATGAACCTCAGGAATCCTGAGACTATCAAAATAAAGAAAATATTAAGTTTCCACTCCATACCTAATGCTAAATATGTCCAGATAATAAATAGAAAATATCTGCCTGCTAGCAATGCATAAGTGGTTGACAAAGAGAATAGCTTTTAAAGTAATGCATACATACCAGGCACAGATTTGAATTTTATGTCTAACATATAATAACAACAACAACAACAACAATAATAATAATAATAATAATAATAATAATAATAATGATGGTGATGATGATGATGATGTGTCAAATACCATAAGCCTTCATATTTTACACATGAAGATACTGATGCAGAGAGAGGTTATACACTTTGCCTTAAGTTGGACACATGAGAGTTTTATTAGTTTGCCAGAGTTGATACTATCTAGTACCCCAAAACAGATAATGTGGGATAGTAGAAATACATTCTCTTAGTTACTGAAGCTAGAGATCTATCTATCATTAGGTAGTTAGCAAGGCACTTATTTTCCTGGTGTAATAAAAACTGATGTTATTTCATGACTCTCTTCTTGCTTCTGCACCTCAAACCTTCCATCACCTGTGGCTGCTACTGAATTATAAAAGCATCAGCTAATATAAATTTATATTTTTTAACATGGTATTCTCTTCATATGCATTATATGTCAGAATTTACCCTTTCTAAGATTAAGACTACAGAGGCACAGGCTTACATTTTTTAAAGTCATCTGCTTATATTAGGCTTTCCTATCTTATATGACTGTGTTTGACTAATACCTTATTCACTGTGAGCAACTCCTCAGCCATATGTAAATAACTATTTTTTTTTTTAAACAAAGAAAATCATTGTTTCACCAATTAAAAAAAATATCAGGACTTGAGTCCTATTTGATTAGAGTCACAATCTAGGACATTATCTTAAATAATTATATCTGTAATAATTGTTTCTAAAAGTATTCTTATTCTGAAACCCTGAAGATTGTTGATAAAACATGAATTCAAGGTGACATGATGTAACCTACTGGTAGCTCCAGAGTATGTGCAGTGAACTACTTGACTAGGTGTTATTTGAAGAAGACTTAAGAACTATAACTCACCCCTACTTCAAAATGGACCAATTAATTCTGTTCACTGACCAGTAGATGTGGAATGGGGGAAGCTTCCTCACTACAGTTATGTCTGAGTTGACATTTAGATTGAGAGCTCTAGTTCAGTAGGTAGAACAAACTGTATGAGTGAGTCATAATTGGGAGGATATCCTGATATCCCTCACCTTTTGCCTGTGATTTCAGCAACAGTCTATTAATTGATCTATGTGTTTCTGTTATTGTTCCTGGATGGTTAAATATCCATCAGCAGCCATTGAGCATATTTTACAAAAGCAACAGATAATAAACTTCCTGCCCTTACTGTTAAAACCTCCAATTTTTCATGAGGTGGTGAGAAGACTTTATATCCTTTGGAGTTTGTTTGAAGTGTTCTGCAGATATTAGGTTCACTTTAAAAAAATAATAATGTCTTCTCTTAGCTCAAATATTTCTCTGTTTAGTTTGCGGCTGTTTAGTTTTGGTGAAGTCTCCCACTATCAGTGTGTGAGGGTGAATGTTTAATAGAACCTTTAGTAGTGTTTTCTTTACAAACATGGGTGGCATTGCATTTTTGGGCATAGATTGTTAAGAATGAAACATCATCTTGGCAGACCTTTCCTTTGATTAGTATCAAGTGTCCCTCCCTGTATGTTTGATTAATTTTGTTGGTTTTTTTTTTGTCTATTTTGTTTGATATTAGAATTGATAGACCAAATTGCTTCTTAGGACTATTTCCTTGCTAAATATTTTCTCAAACATTTTTCTCAAATGTAATATCTATCTTTAATATTGAGATTTTTCCATTTATTCAGCAGAATGATGCATCTTGTTTTTCCATCCTTTCTGTTAGCCTTTGCCTTTTTATTGAGGAACTGATACCATTGGTTTTGAGGATATTAAAGAACAATGATTGTTAATTCTGTTAATTCCTTATTTTTTCATATTGGTGATGGTAGTGTGTGTGTGTGTGTGAGTGAGTGTGTGTGTACCTTTTTGGGGTTTGCTGGTGGGAGTTTATTTATTTCTTGTAATTTCATGGGAGTACTTAACCTAATTCAGCTGGAGTTTTCCTTAAAGAACTGTTTGTAGAGTTGGATTTGTGGACGAATATTGTTTAATTTGATTTTGCCTTAGACTATCTTATTTTCTCCATCTAGGTTGACTGAAATTTCACTGTGTATAATAGTCTTGCCTGTTATCTATGGCCTCCTAGATTCTGTAAGACATCTTTCCAGGTCCTTCTGGCTTTTAAAGTCATCACGGAATTGGGTGTAATTCAAATATGTCTGACATTATATTTGTCATTTTCATTGCAGATTTTAATATTCTTTCTTTATTCTGTATGTTTACAGTTTTGATTACTACATGGCAAGGGACTTTCTTTTCTGGTATAATATATTTGGTGTTATGTAACCTTCTTATACCTTTATCGACCTGTCTTTCCTTAGGCTAGGTAAATTTTCTTCCATGATTTAGTTAAAAATATTTTCTGGACCATTGAGCTGGGATTATTCTCCTTCTTCTACTCTTATTCTTTTGTTTGATCATTTCATAGTGTCTCAGACTCCATGGATATTTTTGTGTCAGCAACTTTTTTTTTTTTTATATTTGACATTTTCTTTGACCAGTGCATCTATTTCTTCTATTGCATCTTCAATATCTGAGATGTTCTTCCATATTTTGCATTTTGTTGGTGACACATGTGTCTATATTTTCTGTTCATTTATCTAGATTTTCCATCTTCAGCATTCCATCACTTTGTGTTTGCCTTATTGTTTCCATTTCCTTTTTCAGAACTTGAATTATTTTGTCTATTTCACTGAGCTGTTTGTTTTTCTTGCTTTTCCTTAAGAAATGTATTCATTTCTTTGATTTATTTGTTTTTTCCAATCTTTGGAGTATTTATTCATTTCCTATCTTAGCACATATCATTTTCATAAAAATGTTTTTAAGGTCGTTTTCTTGTGATTCAGCTGTATTTGAGCATTCAGGGCTTTCTGTAGTATTATAGTTAAGGTCATATGGTGACATATTGCCCTGGCTGTTATGGAGCATATTCTGACTCTGGTGTCTATTAATCTGGGCTTTGATAATTATAGGACTAGGTTCCTATTTCTGAGTTTGTCTTTGTTGGATCGATGTTACATAGCTAGGTTTCTGTATGCTTCCTGGCCTTCTGGCTGGAGAGTAATGTACTTGAGTAGAGTGCTTTTACATGAGTTGGGGGCTGGAGTGATGGCCATCATGTCATCTTGTCCATCATACTACCCTGCTGGAGTTCGGATAAGGGATATGGTGAAGAGAAGTGTAGGGTTGATTAGACTTAGCAAACACTGAGATAGTGGACATGGTCCATAGCCAATCAGCCTACTTAGAGTTCTGGTATCCAGGATGACCTCTGGTGAGGCAGTGTGCCTGTATCAGAGTACCTGAGTTGTAGGTGAAGATATGGAGAGAGAGAGAGAGAGAGAGAGAGAGAGAGAGAGAGAGAGAGAGAGAGAGAGAGAGAGTTTTGGCCAGCTTGATGGACACTGATAGAGTATTGACAGTTTTAAGGCAGGGGGCTTACCTGGGCTTCTGGGTGTTAGAATGGTCTCAGGGGGAGAAGGGAGATTTCTCTGGATATGTGTAGCCTGATTTGTTTTATACATCTCAGGAAAATCAGTTTATGATTTCCACAGTGCACAATAGGACAGGCCCTCATACATCAAGAATTAATCAAGATAATACCCACAGATTTGCCTACAAGCTAGTCTAATAGAGACTGTGCCTAATTGTAGATTCACAAAGAATGGTCCCTGTGAATCTACATTTAGTTAATATTTTCAGTTTCCAATGATCCGTATGTTTAAGACCCAAGAACTCCTAACCAAATGTAGATAACAAGTAAATAAGAGAATTGAGAGGGTCTCTACTCCCAAATTGCATCTCTGCAGCATAATTGTCTTTGTGTAAATGGGAAATCTTCAGCACCATTCTTTTAGAATTTCATACAGCAGTCTATGAACTGAACTTGGAAATTTAAATGAAATCTATCCTCTCCCAAGTTGGCCTTGAAATTATGTAGTAGATGTAATGATAGTTGAACTCTCTTTTCTTGAGCTCACAAGATCTAGAAGTACCTGTCTCTGGCAAGTAGCAAAAGCAGTTTCAGAATGGCAGGAGGTCAGACATTCAGGCATTTGTCATAACACCCAAAGGTTAAGCAAGTGTCTACAGCATAGTGTTTTAATCAATAGCCTAAGGAGAGTAAACAGAAGGGTAACACAAGGAGAAAATAAACGTTTTCTGGAATCCAATCCAAGTTATCAGACCTAGATCAGCAAAACCCTGGGAGCTCTGAAAAATATCTGTTTTTTAGGAGTCCTAAGTATATATTCCAGAAGCTTCAGGTCAAGAAAAGCCTGAGGTACCTACTGTTGACAAGGGTTCATTTTTCAACTGAAACATCATACTTAATTGCAATTATCAACGTATTATTTGGGAAACCTCTTTCTTAATACTGATCTTCTTTGAAATGACAGAAAGGCATGCATTTCTGACTTCATATCATCTTTTATTTTTCATATATATTTGGATTTCTCTCTCACCTATACCCTAATTGAAATTTCTATTAGTAAAATTGAAAACAACCCATCTTTGGTTGAACATGATCAGTACTTACATGGCAGTGGCTGAATTGTTTTGGTCTAATAAACTTATCAGTGACCAAAAGAGTCCCAATTTCATAAGATTTTTGTGAGTTTTAAATGCATATGTATACAAAGACACATACATTCACAGAGAGAGAGAGAGAGAGAGAGAGAGAGAGAGAGAGCCCCTAAAACCCTAAACAAAAAAAGAAAAGAAAAGAAAAATATATCTAAAAAAACATACAACCTTTAAAAAAATT
>NC_034613.1:106071846-106092572 GCF_900095145.1 Mus pahari | reverse complement strand
GAGGGAGAGGGAGAGGGAGAGGGAGAGAGAGAGAATTACTATCTTCTGAGAGACTTCACACAGAAGATAACTCAGACAGATGCACATACCCACAGTGAAACAGTGGATGGAGCTTGGGAACTCTTATGGAAGAATTAGAGGAAGGATTGTAGTCCCCACAAGGGATAAGACCCCCAAAAGAAGACCAACAGAGTCAAATAACCTGGACATTTGTGGACCCTCAGAAACTGAACCAATTATCAAAGAGCTAGACCTAGGCCTCCTGCACATTTTCAAACATATAGTTTGACCATCCTTTGGATTCTGAACAACTGGAGCAGAGGCTATTCCGAAAGCTTTTGCCTGGTCCTGGGATATGTTCTTCAAGTTGGGCTGCTTTATCTGTCCTCAATGGGAGAGATGCACCTTGCCCTGCAGAGACTTAATATTCCTGTGTAGAAGGGTTACCCAGGGCAGCTCCCACATTCTCAACGAAGAAGGGGAGGGGAGGATGGGGAAAATGTTTGTGGGAGGGTGTGGCTGAGCAAGGAGAAGTAAACAGGTTGTAAAGTGTATCGATAAAAATCAAATCAAAACAAACAAAATCATAAAACAAAATAATTAATTCTCTGGAACTAGTATAAAAGGGGAATACACACATATACATACATACATTTTTGAACACATACAAGCATACACATGCATACACACACACAAGCAGAGAGACAGAGACACAGAGAGAGAGATTTGGTGAATAAAGTAAACTCAACAAGTTACATACATTTTACACACACACACAAACATACATGCATGCATGCATATATACATGAATATACATGTTGGATGGAAAAAAGCTCTAAAAGCTTACTTTCTTCTTTTAGCCTAGACAATTTTTTTCTACTACCCTAGACAAAAATTCTCCATATGCACTCACTGATAAGTGGATATTAGCCCAGAAACTTCGAATACCCAAGATAAAATTTGCAAAACACAAGAAAACCAAGAAGAATGAAGACCAACGTGTGGATACATCATTCCCCTTAGAATAGGGAACAAAATAACCATGAAAGGAGTTACAGAGACAAAGCTTGGAGCTAAGACAAAAGGATGGACTATCCAGAGACTACCCCATCCGGGATCCATCCCATCATCATCCACCAAACTCAGACACTATTGCACACGCCAGCAAGATATTGCTGAAGGGACCCTTATATAGCTGTCTCATATGAGGCTATGATAGTGCCTGGCAAATACAGAAGTCTATGCTCACAGTCATCTATAGGATGGAACCCAGGACCCCCAATGGAGGAGGTAGAGAAAGAATTCAAGGTGCTGAAGGGGTCTGTAACCCTATAGATGGAACAACAATATGAACTAACAAGTACCCCAGAGCTCATGTCCCTAGCTGCTTACGTAGCAGAAGATGGTCTAGTGGGCCATCATTGGGAAGAGAGAACCCTAGGTCTTGCAGACTATATATGCCCCAATACAGGGGAATGCCAGGGCCAAGAAGTGGGAGTGGGTTGGTAGAGGAGCAGGGCAGAGGGCGAGGTATAGGGAACTTTCGGGATAGCATTTGAAATGTAAATAAAGAAAATATCTATGAAAATAAAAAAAAAGAAAAAAGAAAAAGATTTATCATAGCCACAACTTACATATCCTCCAAAAACAATCATCACAAGATATATACTTCAAAACAGATTAAAATCATTACACAAAATGAAATTAGAGTAGGTTCATCAATTATGTACTCTTCTGGCTGGAGTGGTCCTGTGCTGAGTAGAGAGTCTTTCCCTAACTAAACATTCCCCATCTATCTTTCTCTCCACAAATTCATCATAACTCCAAAGCAGTACTTTGTCAATGATTAACAAAGTTTAAATAAGTTTTACTATGCTTAACTGATGTGAATTTGTGAACCCCATACGACAGATCATCTATCATACATCTTATTTGTGCAGTCTTGTTCAGCTAAACTGACTAATCATCTATTTCTATTCTTGTACTCATAATAGAAATATTACTCTTCTTTCACAACCTAGTGTTTTGTGATGCACACAAAAAAATCTGTTGCCACCTCCCTATATCTAGGAACTCAGACACCACCTAGAATGAATATTTTCTTGTTCCAAGTCTATTTTCTCTTTCTATATTATAGCTCATAGTATAGTTGCTATACTAACTTCAAGTATATCTTTCAACTCATGAAAGCTCACTGTACTCCTTTTTGAACTGGTGCAGCCCCCACCATTCTCCAAGGGAGAGGGCACATTCTACTCTTAATTCTGTTATATTTTACTAGCAAAATACCTTAAACCATCTCCTTCAACGTTTTATAAACTACCTTAACTTCTTAAAACTATTTAAATCATATTGGGGATTCTGCAAAATCCTTAGTTCATCTAAACATTATTTTATTTTATGCAAATTCATCTTCATATTGATCTGCAGGAAAATTGCTCAGCAGAGTGGGTTGTCTTCCAAGAAGTAATCAAACCAAACTATAGGCAGCAAGATCTCCCTACACCAATTAACACAGTGCTAGATACAGAAATTGTATAGCAATAGCAAACATTAGAAAGGACAGCAGCATTAAGAGGCAAAACAGAGATGTCCCCTTCATCCCCCTGGTCTGTGCCTCTATTAGGTGTATTCATCAAAGCTCTGCTAAGTGGTGGATTCCTTTCAGAAAGCTCACCTGCCCTGCATCGTTCCTCTTGCATGGTATCTGTGGAGAGAGAGATAGAGAGGGAGACAGACAGAGGGGGACACATAGACAGAGACAGAGAGACTGACAGACAGATAAAGAGACAAAGAGAGGGAGGGAGGGGACAGAGGAAGAGAACAAGTACAGGATTATATAGCTCAGATATCTCTGTTCCTAAATTTCTTGATGCATTATTTTTATTTGTTTCTATTCAAGATCTTTCTTCTCTCACCCATCTCATCATCTTTCCTTTTTCTCTCCTGTATCTACTGCCATTCTTGTTGGTTTATAATACTCAAGACACTTCCTTATACAAAAGTTCTTTCCTAAGTTTCAAGAACTATTTGTGCAAAATTGCTCAAGATTGACTCTTCATTAACTCTTTCTAACCACTCTGACTGCTTCTGTCACTATTCACTAGAACATTAGATCCACACATTGCCAAAACTTAAAGAGATGTGGCTACCCTCCAGTCAGCACTCAAAGGAATAAAAGCCTGCAGCTGTCCAAAATTTCCTATCTCCCTGCATCCTTCCAGGGTAAATTGAAAGCAGAGTTAATAGTCTGCCATATCTTTGGCTGCAAGCCACTCTATAGCATTCATCCATTGATAAATTAAAAATCATTTGATGGTACTCATTTCAGAATCATAGACACTATATTTTTAATGATTCAGGGATGATTAACATGGCTCTGTGCATAATTGAAATACCAATTTATAATGTATTTAATAATCCTAAAGCAGGTGGTTTATAAGTTATGCTGAGAGAAAACAGTAAAAGTGAATGCACCAATACCTTCCAAAATGGCAAATGACTTTAACTTTGCTCTAGGTCTAGAAATAGTAAGCTTAGAAATCAGTCCTCCTTTGAACTCTGGAGAGATGGCTCAGCAGTTAAAAAAAATCTATTTCTTTCATCGTGTCCTGAATTTCCTGGATGTTTTGGGTTAGGAAGTTTTTATGTTTTGAATTTTCTTTGACCATTGTGGTAATCCTCTAAGTTGACTTCTATGACTGAGATTCACTTTTATAGCTCTTGTATTCTGTTATTGATGCTTGCATCTGTAGTTCCTGACCTCTTTTGTAGGTCTTTCATTTCCAGGCTTGCCTCAATTTGTGTTTTCTTTATTGTTTCTATTCCCATTTTTAGTTCTTGCACCACTATGTTCAATCCCATCACCTGTTTGATTGTTTTCCTGTATTTTTTAAGGGATTTATTTGTTACCTCTTTAAGGTCTTATACCTGTTTACCAGTGTATTGCTGTATTTCTTTCAATGTATCTCCATAATGGCCATCCTACCAAAAGCAATCTACAAATTCAATGCAATCCACAAAAAAAAATTCTAACACAATTCATCAATGGTATGAGAAGTTTAATTCTCAATTTCATATAGAAAAACAAAACCTAGGATAGAAAAAACAATTCTTAATTTATTCTTAAAATTATTATTAACAATAAAAGAACTTCCAGAGAAATCACCATCCCTGAACTCAAACTATACTACAGAGCAGTAGTAATAAAAAAAGAAAAACAAACTGTGTGATTTGGTACAGAAATAAAGAGATGGATCAATGGAATAGAATTGAAGGCCCAGAAATAAAACCACCCATTTATGGACATTTGATCTTTAACAAAAAAAGCCAAAAATATAAACAAAAAAATGGAAAACATCTTCAATAAATGGTGCTGCTCGAACTGGCAGTTTGTGTGCAGAAAAATGAAAATAGATCCATATATGTCACCTTGCACAAAGCTCAAGTTCAAATAGATCAAGGATCTCCACATAAAACCAAATACTTTGAATCTAATAGAAGATAAATTGAGAAAGAGCCTTGAACACATGGGCACAGGGAGGAGGGGATTTCCTTAAGAGATCTCCAATGGTTCAGGCTCTAAGATCAAGAATTGATAAATGGGACTTCATGAAACTGAAAAGTTGCTATAAGGCAAAGGATATAGTCAATAGGACAAATCAGCAACCTACATATTGGAAAAAAACTTCACTAACACCACACACAATAGAGAGCTAATATCCAAAACATATAAAGAACTTAAGAAGCTAATTTAAAAAAAAATACCCAAATAT
The DNA here is from genome assembly GCF_900095145.1 of Mus pahari. Classification (NCBI taxonomy): domain Eukaryota; kingdom Metazoa; phylum Chordata; class Mammalia; order Rodentia; family Muridae; genus Mus; species Mus pahari. Next base: position 106,087,797 of record NC_034613.1, on the reverse strand, counting down.
CAAAAAATGGGGTATAGAACTAAAGAATGCACAACATAGGAATCTCAAATGGCCTAGAAGCACTTAAAGAAATGTAAAAATTCCTAAGTGATCAGGGAAATTATAATCAAAATGGCACTGATATTCCATCCTATACCAATCAGAATGACTAAGATTAAAAACGCAGGTGACAGAAGATGTTTAGGATGAGGAGACAGAGCAACATTCCTCCATTGCTGGTGGGATTGCAAACTGGGACAACCACTCTAGAAATCGATCTGGAGGTTTATTAGAAAATTGGAAATAGACCTACCTGAGGACCTATGCTACAGGGCACATGCTCCACTATGTTCATACCAGCTTTCTTTGTGATAGCCAGAAGCTGTAAAAAAAAAAAAACCAGAAGTCCCCAAAGAGAAGAATGGATACAGAAAGTGTGGATCATTTACATAATGTAATACTACCCTGCTATTAAAAATGAGGACATCATGAATTTTGTAGGCAAATGGTTGGAACTAGAAAATATCATGCTAAGTGAGGTATCTCAGATCCAAAAGGCCATGAATGGTATATACACACTAATAAGTGGATATTGGCCAAAAATTACACAATACCCAAGATTCAATCCACAGAACGCAAGGTTATCAAGCCTAAGTCAGTTTAGGAAAAAAAAAAAAAACTCATTATGTACATGTACTGGCTGGTTTTGTGTATCAACTTGACACAAACTGGTGTTAACATAGAGAAAGGAGCCTCCCTTGAGGAAAAGCCTCCCTGATATTCACCTGTAAGGAGTTTTCTCAATTATTGATCAAGTGGGAAGCTCCCATTGTGGGTTGTGGCAGCCTTGGGCTGGTAGTCTTGGGTACTATAAGAAAGCAAGATGAGCAAGCCAGGGGAAGCAAACAAGTAAGTAACATCCCTCCTTGGCTCTGCTTCAGTTCCTGCTCCCTGACCTGCTTGAGTTCCAGTCCTAACTTCCTTTAGTGATGAACTACAATATGGAAATTTTAGCTGAATAAACCCTTTCCTCTCCAAATTTCTTCTTGATCATGATTTTTGTGCAGGAATAGACACTCTGACCAAGACAGTATCCCAGTGTGTTACACAATAAGTAGAATTATGGAATAATTTCTGGATAAATCCCCCAAATAACAGATTATAGAAATGAGCTATGGCACCTGGCACTCCCATAACATTTATCAAAACTATACTACCTTCTAAATTTTTTATGAAGTATGAGCTATACCATTTGCTGTTCTACAATTCATTTTCATTTATTAATGTGATTTATGATTGATTTTTATAGGTTTTCACTTGAAGTATGCCCATTGTATATATCTGTTAAATAAAACTTGAATATTTGGTGACTAGATGAATCACATCTTGAGATGAATAACTCCCTTCACCAAGGTGCACAAGATAAAGGCTCAGAGAGGTTATGTTCATAAAATTAGTAAATGACAAGTACAAAAATTAAACCTTTTTTTTTTCATATTCTACAGCTCATGATCATATCCACTAACTGACCTCATGCTATCTAGTATCTCCTACCAAGCTAACATATGTATACTTTCTGAAGATAAAAACTGTTCTGTTTTTAAGCAGAATCAGTAGTTCATGGAACCTGGATATAGCTCTCCAGAGAATAAAGCAATCAGGATGGAGAGTCACATGGGTGATGAAATGGTGCCATTCAGGTTGACAGTTTCTCATATAACCTTACCTGGATAATGGGATAAAGGCATACTTGAATGGTTTTAGCATCAACCTACATTTTCTTCTTCACTTACTCTGCACAATCGTGTTAATGATACTAACACCAAGTCAAATAAAACATTTCCAACTGTCTGAGTTAGAGTCATTTCATGAGTAAATATACATTAACAGTTTGTGCCAAGCTATGGTGGAAGAGTTCAGGCAGAGTCCTTTGGGCAAAATAGCCTCTGGAAGTCGAAATCTTTGTGGAAATGTGAACTGAGGCTTAAGCCTCAATACCTCCTATTTAGTTGTTCAAATTTTGACAGCCTAGAGGGAACAGAACAGTCAAAAAAATCGCAAAATTTTCATTGACTTACTTTTAACTAATTGTTATCAATTACTTATGCTTGCTAAATATTTTATTTTATTTAGAAGAAAAATAAAGATTTAGAGGATGGCAACACTAAGAATAGGGTAATAATGCGATTCGTCCTGGGAGAGGGGGCTTATGGAGTCAAGGAGAATTTGCCCTTATAGTTTCACATAATTTGCAATTGTCTTTTCAATGCCAGTGGGACTAAACTAGGCCACAGTGCTTTAAAACATATCCTAAAGCCTCAAAGGACCCTAATATGTTTTCTGTTAGATTTTACAGGTTAACTTAAGGCTAGAGATGCTGTTATAACAGTATTTTTTTTAAAGGTAAGTTTTTGTGATTACTGATTCTGTATCCAGTTCTCATTCAACACAGCATTATACTCGTTTCTGTACCCAGTGGTTTAGAACCCTGATTGTAGAGCTGGATTGATACAATTCAAAGTACAACTCAGTTATTGTGCTTGTTAAGCTTAGTAATATACCTGTTCACTGGTAAATGGTTATTTTAAGTATCCAGCAGGCTTAGCTGAAAACCAAAATATAGTGCTATGTATAGGTACTTTGGATTCATATATATCTGTATATTAATGTAGGTCTGTGGTTCACAGAGGCAAGAAGTGGATTCAGTTCCCACAGAACTGGAATGAATATATATATATATATATATATATATATATATATATATATATATATATATATATATTCTTCATTTACATTTTAAATGCTATCCCCTTTCCTAGTTTCCTCTCCAAAAATGCCTATACCCTCCCCCACCCTGCCCCCCAACAAACCCACTCTCACTTCTTGGCCCTGGCATTCCCCTATACTGGGGCATAGAATCTCTGCAAGACCAAGGGCCTCTCCTCCCATTGAAGGCCTACTAGGCCATCCTCTGCAGAACTGGACTTTTAAAGGTTGTTCTTCACCATGTCCGTCCTAGAAATCAATCCTGAGCACTCTGTTTGAGAAGTGAGTATTCTTAGCTCCTTAGTGATCTCTCCAGCTCATAAAAAATGTGTAAGGAGAGTAAATTCAGAAAACATATTTCAAAACAATAGTTTTCATTTCTTGGCCTAGAATACATTTGACTTAATAAGGAAAATGCTGATTATATATTTAATCCAATTCTTGGGAAATCAATTTCTAAATTTATCTCTTTAATATTCACCATATTATATATTATATCATGTACTTCCAATGTTGTATTGGCTAAAACTTAGATGGATTTTGTTTCGTGACAATTAGCTTCATTAAAATGAAATCCAAGTTTACCACTTAAATGTCAACTTGCTCTCTGAAAACAAAGGTTCCCTCAGGCCACAAGTATAGACCATTTTGAATTAGAAAGCATATGAGCAATGTATATTATTTTCTTAATTTTTTATTAATTATTCAATTTATTTACATCCCAAATCCTGTTCCCCCTCCCAGTGATATTGTCCCATCTCACACTCATTCACCTCTGAGAGGGTGCATCCACACACAGCATCCCCCTTCCTTAGGACATCAACACTATACAGGATTTGACACATCCTTTTCCACTGAGGCCAAACAAGGCAGTCCTCTTCTACATATGTGCAGGGGGCCTTGGACCAGTGCATGCATGCTCCTTGGTGAGTGCCTACTTCTCTGTGATTTCCCAGGAGTCCAGGTTATTTGACACTTATTTAGTCTTCCTATGTTGCCATTCCCTTCACTTCCTTCAAGTCTTCCCCCAACTCTTCCATAGGTGTCCAGACAACAGTTGGACAACAGTGTACAACAGTTGTCTGTAAGTATCTGAATCTGTCTCAGTCAGCTGCTGGTCGAATCTCTCATAGGACAGCTATGTTATGTACCCTTCATGCATGTCCTTTTGGATCTGGATTACCTCATATATTCTTTAAAGGAAAATGTATTCACTATCTATAGAGCACAGGGGAAAAGGTGAAAGTTGGGCCATGTACTGGCTAGCTTTGTGTCAACTTGACACAGCTGGAGTTATCACAGAGAAAGGAGCTTCAGTTGGGGAAATGCCTCCATGAGATCCAGCTGTAAGGCATTTTCTCAATTAGTGATCAAGGGGGGAGGGCCCCTTGTGGGTGGTGCCATCTCTTGGCTGGTAGTCTTGGTTCTATAAGAGAGCAGGCTGAGCAAGCCAGGGGAAGCAAGCCAGTAAAGAACATCCCTCCATGGCCTCTGCATCAGCTCCTGCTTTCTGACCTGCTTGAGTTCCAGTCCTGCATCCTTTGGTGATCAACAGCAGTATGGAAATGTAAGCCAAATAAACCCTTTCCTCCCCAACTTGCTTCTTGGTCATGANGTTTGTGCAGGAATAGAAACCCTGACTAAGACAGGCCATAATTCACTTCACTTTCTGGCAGTAACCTGATCACACCAGAGAAAACAATGTACAAATGAGTACACCTCTAGGTTCAAATTCCTGACCACTTCAGAACTGTTTTGTCCTATTATGGTGTGTGTTTGTGTGTATGTGTGTGTGTGTGTGTGTGTTTGTGTGTGTGTCTGTGTCTGTGCATGTGTCTCTCTCTGTGTTTTTTCTTTGTTCTTTTTTTTCATTTTTTAATTGTACATATTATTTATTTACATTTCAAGTATTATCCCTTTTCCAGATTTTACCTCCAGAAAGCCATATCCTAGCCTCCCTTCCCCTATCCCACCCATTGTGGGGCATTGGGCTATGCAAAGACAGTCTGGTCTTCAGTTGAGCTGAGGTCAGACCTCCAGGACCTGGTGGTGATAATTCACCTATGTGGGACAGAAGGAGTTCTCTCATGTCTCCTGGACCCTGGCCCCTGACAAAGTTAACACCCCCACATCCTCCACAGGAGAAGCATGGCTTTTATTCATGTAGACAATGTTCCAAGCTTCTGACCATCAGGCTAAACGCCTCCCCAGTTATGTAGCAACAGTAAAGATAACAGCCCACCATATGAAGGGCTGCTTGGCCCCACCTCACACTCTTACTCCCCTTACTCTCCTCTCTCCTCTCACTCTCTTCCTCTCTCTACCTCTTCCTCTCTAGCCTTTCTTCTCTTTCTCTCTCTCTCTTCCCCATTCTCTCTTCTTGGCCATGGAATCTCTCTCTCTCTCTCTCTCTCTCTCTCTCTCTCTCTCTCTCTCTCTCTTTTCTCTTTCTCCCTGCCTTTCTACAATAAAGCCCTAAAACCATAGACTGTCTCTGTTCATCAAGGCCAGCTGCACTTAACTCTCGCCTGCATGGGAACCTCTACCCCTCAGCCATCTCTCCCATAACCCTGGGGATACAAGGTGTCACCCAGGGGCCCCGGTCAGGGTCTGCCCCTTGTCCCCCCACCCACGTCGATTGGGGTCAGTGGCTTAGATGCTACCATGGGCCGATTGGAAAGCATCTGGCAGCTCTCCCATGTCCATCTGTCCAGAGCATAGAAGGAACTCTGGCTGGACATGAGCTATCCTCCTTCCCCCTCCTTTCCCTGCCCCCTTTAGTTCCCACAACCCACCAAATCCCATTGCACACCCTGAAATTCCCCTACATTGTGAAATCAAGCCTTCATAGGACAAAGGACCTCTCCTCCCATTGATGTTTGTATGACAAGACCATCCTTTGATACTATGCAGCTGGAGACTAGGGTCCATACATGTGTACTTTTCCGTTGGTGATCTAGTCCCTGAGAGCTCTGGGATTCTGGATGGTTGATATTATTATTCCTATGGGTTGCAAATCTCTTCAGCTCCTTCAGGCATTTCTCTAACTCTTCCATTGGGGACCCTGTAATCAGTCCAGTGGTTGGCAGTGAGCAACTCTCACTGTATTTGTTAGGCTCAGGCAGAAACTCTCAAAAGACAGCTGTAACAGGTTCTTGTCAGCAAGCACTTCTTGGAATCAGCAATAGTGACTGGGTTTGGTGACTGTATGTGGGATGAATCTCCAGGTGGTACAGTCTCAGGATGACCTATACTTCAGTCTCTGCTCCACACTTTGTCTCCATTTTTCCTCCCTTGAGCATCTACACTTTGGTTTTCCTTCTTCTTGAGCTTCACATCTTGGGTATTCTGAACTTTTGTGATAATATCCACCTATCAGTGAGTGCATGCCATGTGTGTTCTTTTGTGACTGGGTTACCTCAGGATGATATTTTCTAGTTCCATCTATTTGCCTAAGAATTTCATGATGTCATTGTTTTTAATAGCTTATTAGTTCTCCATTGTATAAATATATCACATTTTCTGTATTCATTTCTTTGTTGAAGGACATCTGGGTTCTTTCCAGCTTCTGCATATTATAAACAAGGTTGCTATGAACATAGTGGAGTATGTGTCCTTGTTATATGTTGGAATATCTTTTGGGTATATGCCCAGGAGTGGAATAGCTCAGTCCTCCAGTAGAGCTATGTTCATTTTCTGAGAAACCACCAAACTGATTTCCAGAGTGTTTGTACCAACTTGCAATCCCACCAACAATGGAGGCATTTTCTTGTTTCTCTAAGTCCTAGCCAGCATCTGCTGTCACTGGAGTTTTTGGTCTTAGCCATTCTGACTGGTGTGAGGTGGAATCTCAGGGTTGCTTTGATTTTCATTTCTCAGATGAATAAGGATGCTGTAAACTTCTCTAGGTGCTTCTCACCCACTCAATATTCATCAGTTGAAAATTCTTTGTTTAGCCCTGCACCCCATTTTTAATATGGTGATTTGGTTATGTGGAGTCTAAATTCTTGAGTTTTTTTTTTTAATTTCATGTTATATTTTACAGTACATTATGAATGGTAGTTAGGAAAGGAAATCAAACATGAACTTGGAGATAGGAACTGAAGAAGACGCCATGAAGGAATAGAATTACTAACTTGTGTAGACTGAATTATTATTTCAGCTGATAAGGGATGATACTTGCAATAGCAAATCATCAGTCAAGAAAATACTCAATGATCCTTTACTTACTAAACAATGTGATGGAGACATTTTCTCAACTGAAGTTTTCTTTTTTAGTTTGACTCCTGTTCGACTATATTTGATAAAAAAAAAAAAAAGAAAGAAAGAGTAAAAAAAAGAAAAAAGAAAGAACAAAAGAAAAAAGGAAGGAAGGAAGGAAGAAAGAAAGAAAGAAAGAAAGAAGGAAGGAAGGAAGGAAGGAAGGAAGGAAGGAAGGAAGGAANGAAGGAAGGAAGGAAGAAAGAAAGAAAGAAAGAAAGAAGGAAGGAAGGAAGGAAGGAAGGAAGGAAGGAAGGAAGGAAGGAAAGAAGGAAGGAAGGAAGGAAGGAAGAGAGAAAGAAAGGTTTCGCAAAGAACCAGCTCCTGGTTTTGCTGATTCTTTGTATAGTTCTTTTTGTTTCTACTTGGTTGATTTCAGCCCTGAGTTTGATTATGTCCTGCCTTCTACTCTTCTTGGTTGTATTGGCTCCCTTTTTTTTTCTTTTTTTTTATTATTATTATTTTCTTTATTTACATTTCAAATGCTATCCCAAAAGTTCCCTATATCCCCCCCCCCCGCACCTGCTCCCCTACCCACCCACTCCCACTACTTGGCCCAGGCCTTACCTTGTGCTGGGTCATATAAAGTTTGCAAGACCAAGGGGTCTCTATTCCCAGTGATGGCCGATTAGGCCATCTTCTGCTACATATGCAGCTAGAGACTCGAGATCAGGGGGTACTGGTTAGTTCATATTGTTGTTCCACCTACAGGATTGCAGCCCCCTTCAGTTCTTTGGGTACTTTCTCTAGCTCCTCCATTGGGGACCATGTGTTCCATCCAATAGCTGGCTCCCTTTTGTTTTAGAGTTTTCAGGTGTGCTGTTAAGCTGTTAGAGTGTGCTGTCTCCAGTTTCATTATGGAGGCACTCAGAGCTACGAGTTTTCATCTTAGCACTGTTTTCATTGTGTCCCATATGTTTGCATATGTTGTGCATTCATTTTCATGAAATTCTAAAAGCTTTTAATTTCTTTCTTTATTTCTTCCTTGAACAAATTATAATTGAGTAGGGCATTGATCAGCTTCCCTATGTATGTGGTATTTCTTTTGTTTTGGTTGTTATTGAAGAGCATCCTTAGTCAGTGGTGATCTGATAGGATGCATGGGATTATTACAATCTTCCTGTATCTGTTGAGGCCTGTTTTATGATCAATTATGGTCAATTTTGAAGAAGGTACCATGAGGTGCTGAGAAGAAGGTATAGCCTTTTGTTTTAGGATTAAAAGTTCTTTTCATATCTGTTACATCTATTTGTCCTATCACTTCTGTAAGTTTTACTGTGTTTCTGTTCTGTTTGTTTTTTCATGGTCCATTGATAAGAGTAGAGTATTAAAGTCTTCCACTATTATTGTATGCTGTGCAATGTTTGCTTTGAGCTTTAGTTTCTCTTCTATGAGTCCCCTTGCATTTGGAGCATAGATGTTCAGAATGAAGAGTTCATCTTGGTGGATTTCCCCTTTGATGAATATGAAGTGTCCTTCCTTATCTCTTTTGATAATTTTTGATTGTAAGTTGATTTTCTTAGATATTTGAATAGATAGTCCATCTTTTTCCTTGTGCCCATTTGCTTGGAAAACTGTTTTCCAGACCTTTAATCTGAGGAAGTTTCTGTGTTTGACACTGAGGTATGTTCCTGTATACAGCAGGATGCAGGGTCCTGTTTATATTTCCAATCTGTTGGTCTATCCCTTTTTATTGGGGAACTGAGTCCATTGATGTTAAGAGAAATTAATGAATAATGATTGTTGCTTCCTGTTATTTTTGTTGTTAGACATGAAATGCTTGTGTGTCTACCTTCTTTTAGGTTCTTGAAAGAAGACTACGTTCTTGCTTTTTCTAGGGTATATTTTCACTCCTTGTGTTGGAGTTTTCCCTTCAATATCCTTTGTAGGGCTGGATTTGTGGAAAATATTGTGTAAATTTGATTTTGTCATGAAATATATTGGTTTCTTCATCTATAGTAGTTGACATTTTTGCTGGGTATAGTAGCCTGGGCTGGCACTAGTGTTCTCCTAGCTTCTGTTTGACATCTTCCCAGAATCTTTTAGCTTACATAGTCTCTGGTGAGATGTCTGGTGTAATTCTGATAAGTCTGACTCTGTCTGGTGTAATTCTGATAGGTCTGACTCTATATGTTACATAACAGTTTTCCTATCATTTTAATGTTCTTTCTTTGTTTTGTGCATTTGTTGTTTTGACTATTATGTGATAGGAGGAATTTCTTTTCTGGTCCAGTCTATTTGGAGTCTCTATACCTCTTGTATGTTTATAGGCATCTATTTCTTTAGGTTAGGGATGTTTTCATCTATAATTCATTTGAAGATATATACTGGCCCTTTAAGTTGGGAATCTTAGCTCTCTTCTGTACCTATTATCCTTAGGTTTGTTCTTCTCATTGTGTCCTGGATTTCCTGCATGATTTGGGTTAGGAGCTTTTGGTATTTTACATTTACTTTGACGGTTGTGTCAGTGTTTTCTATGGTATCTTCTAAACCTGATATTTTCTCTTCTATGTCTTATATCCTTTTGGTGATGCTTGTGTCTATGACTTCTGATCTTTTTCCTAGGTTCGCTTTCTCCAGGGTTGTCTCTCTTTGTGATTCCTTTATTGATTCTACTTCAATTTTTAGATCTCGGATGGTTTTGTACAATTCCTTTGCCTGTTTGATTGTGTTTTCCTGTAATTCTTTAAGGGATTTTTGTGTTTCCTATTTAAGGGCTTCTACCTGTTAACCTATGTTTTCCTGTATTTCTTTAAGGGAGTTATTTATGTCCTTCTTAAAGCCCTCTATCATCATCATGATATGTGATTTTGAAAGAACCTGAGAGAGAGTTTAATTATTTAAGCCCCTAGAACTGTGTCCAAAATAGCCCCATTGTTCCAGGATGCCAGGTGTTTGTGGATTTGGTGTATAACCCAATGCCAGGTGTTTGTGGTTTTTGTGTCTTTATAAACCCTTTACTTCTCGAGCTTCTGGTAGACTCCTCTACCTGTGTGTGAGATACAGGTCATCCCCAGTGTACTAGTCTTTCCCGAATAAACCTCTTGCAGTTTGCATCAAGACCATTTCTCACGAGTGATTTGGGGTGTCGCCTCTCCTGAGTCAGAACGTGGGGGAGTCCTCACGTTACAGGTCTTTCATTTGGTACATTGGCGAGGAACCGCGACCACCCCTCACACCTGAGAATCGAATCGACTTGGAGGTATGGGGATCCCCTCTGGAATGTGGGTGTGCTGGCAGGTGTCTCTGTTCTGAGTGTCTGTTTTCTGTTTTCTGAAACAACATGTGCTTGTGTTGGTTTTTTGCCTGTGTCTCATCCTTTGTTTCTGAAGCATGACACCGCCTGAGTTTATACTGTTCAGCCTGAGTCTGGTTTAAAAATTGCCCTGGGGGATGCCATCCCATCTGTAGGGACCTTTGTCCCATTTGTAGGAATCTTCACCCCATCGGTAGATCAGTAGCAATACTGTAACCCTCTTGTTGAGAACTAGCCATCTGATTCAGCCAACTTCTGGGTCATTTCTCTAGTTTTGGTCATCCCGGTGGAAGCAGATGATGGTGTGTTTGTGTTTGTTGACAGTTTGGGTGCTGTTTGTATTCTTTGTGACTAAAACAATGAGACAGACTGTGATGACCCCCCTAGTTTTACTCTTAACCATTGGATTGAAGTTAGGACTAGAGCCCATAACCTTTCTGTGGAGGTCAAGAAAGGACCTTGGCAGACTTTTTGTGCCTCTGAGTGGCCAACTATTGGCATTGACTGCCCACCAGAGGGAACTTTTGACTATAAATTTTGAGATCAAAACCATTATCTCTCAGGAAGGACTAGGATTGCACCCTGACCCACAGTCGTACATTACAGAAATGGCAAGACCTGGTCCAGAATCCTCCACCCTGGGTCAAGCCTTGGGTGCACCAGCAGAAGCCAGGCTCCTGAGTCCTGGCCTTCTGAAAACCCACGGAATAGAAAAAGAAAAAATAAATAGACAGTATCAATTGGTCTTTGGAGCCCTGCACCTGTAGATAGGAGTCTAGTGTGGTTGGAGAAGCCCTACTAGGAGCTGATTGTAAACACTGCTCTTAAAGGGACCAGCAGCTTCTCAAGTTCTATGGTAAGGGAACTGATGGCTGTTTTTCCTACCAGCTAAATCCATCAGCTCCTCCAAAATCTATGAAGCCTCCTTAGTGGCCTAGTCCACTACCCCCGCTTTATCCACAGCCTCAACTCCTGCTGCTGGGGAACCCTGAACCCCTCAGGGCAGAGGGAGGCAGACCCGCCTAAACTTCAACTCCTTAGGTATTGGCCATTTTCCTCAGCTAATCTTTACCATCCCTCTTTCTCAGAAGATCCCCAGTGCCTCACAGGGTTGCTGGAGTCCCTTATGTTCTCTTATCAGGCTACTTGGGATGATTGTCAGCAGCTGCTACAGATGCTGTTCACAACCGAGGGGCGAGAGAGAATTCTGTTAGAGGCTAGAAAAAATATCCCAGGAGATGACAGGTGGCCTCCACAATGACAAAATGTGATTGACATGGGATTCCCTTTGACTTGCTCTGGTTGGGACTACAACATGTCTAAAGGTAGGGAGAGTTTGAAAATCTATTGCCAGGCTCTGATCTCTGAGGTGCCTCAAGAAGGCCCACTATTCTGGCTAAGGTAAGAGAGGTAAGTAATGCAGGGGCAGACTGAACCTCCCTTGGTGTTCCTTGAAAGGCTTATGGAAGTCTTCAGGCGGTTCACTCCCTTTGATTGTATCTCGGAAGCCCAGTAGGTCTCAGTGGCCCTGGCCTTCATAAGGCAGTCAGCCTGGATATCAGAAATTTCAGAGATTGGAATGGTTACAGGAGGCTGAGTTACATGATTTAGTGTCATAAGCAGGAGAGTGAGGAAGAGGAGAGAGAGAGAGAGAGAGAGAGAGAGAGAGAGAGAGAGAGAGAGAGAGAGAGAGAGNAGAGAGAGAGAGAGAGAGAGAGAGAGAGAGAGAGAGATGGGAGGCAGAAGAAAAAGAAAATAGGAGGGATAATAGACAAGAAAAAAATTTGACTAGAATTTTGGCTGCAGTGGTAAGAGGAAAAAAAGGACAGGACCTAGACAGATAGGGAACCTGGGCAACAGAAGACCAATGTGCTTAACAGAATTAGGTGAGTTGGGGTATTGAGCCTCAGCTAAAAAGACTCAGCTGTGTCAGACTGAAGTTACTTATTTGAGATACACCCTTCTCGGTGGAAAGTGGTGGCTAAAGGAAGCCTGAAAAAAAGACTGTAACTCAGATCTCTATCCCTACTATACCAAGGCAAATAAGAGAATTCTTGGACACTAGCTTCTGCAGACTTGGGATATCTGGGTTTGCAACACTAGCTGCTCCCCTGTATCCCTTGACTAAAGAATGTGGGGAATTTAAATGAACCTCAGAACATCAGAAAGCATTTGAAGATATTAAGGAGGCCCTGTTGACTGTGCTGGCCTTGGCATTGCCAGATTTAACCAAGCCCTTCACCCCTTAAGTTGATGAAAAGGCAGGAGTAGCCAGAGGGGTTCTTATGCAGACTTTAGGGCCATGGAAGAGGCCTGTGGCATATCTGTCTAAAAAGCTGGACCCAGTGGCCATTGGATGACTCACATGTCTGAAGGCCATTGCAGCAGTAGTCTTGTTTGTTAAGAAAGCCTACAAATTAACTTTGGGACAGCAAATAACTGTGGTGTCCCCACACTCTCTTGAAAGCATTATCCAACAGCCCCCGACTGATGGATGACCAATACTCGTATGATACATTATCAGAGCTTTTTGTTGACTGAACTAGTGACCTTTGCTCCCTCTGTTGTCCTCAATCCTGCTACCCTACTGCCCGAGACTGATGACTCTTAACCTACTCATCACTGTGCTGACATTCTGGCAGAAGGAACTGGTACCTGAAATGATCTGAAGGATCAGCCTTGGCCTGGGAGTCCAAGCTGATATACGGATGGCAGTAACTTCATGGTTGAAGGTAAGCGAAAGGCGGGGGCAGCAGTGGTGGAGAGAAAGCAAGTGATCTAGGCCAGCAGCCTCCCTGAAGGGACATCAGCCAAGAAAGCCAAACTTGTGGCTTTGATACAAACTCTACGAATGGCAAAAGGGAAGTCTATCAACATTTACACTGACAGCAGGTATGCTTTTGCCACTGCCCATATACACGAAGCAATATACAGACAAATAGGGTTGTTGATATCTGCAGAGAATGACATAAGATGCTGTGGCTAAAGGGAATCAGATGGCAGACTTAACCACCCAGCAGGCAGCCCAGAGTGTTAACCTCCTGCCTGTAGCAGAAAAGTCCAAAACACTGGGACCTGGGCGGCAGTACACCCTGGAAGACTGGCAAGAAATAAAAAGATAGACCAATTCTCTAGGATCCCAGAGGGGACTTGCTAAGCCTCAGAAGGGAAGGAGATCCTACCTTACAAAAAGGACTAGAATATGTCCAACAGATGCATTGTCCAACCCACCTAAGTGCTAAATATCTGCAGAGACTGGTTAGAACATCCCCTTATCATGTTCTGAGATTACCTGGAGTGGCTGACTCGGTCGTCAAACTTTGTGTGCCTTGCCAGCTGGTTAATGCTAATCCTTCCAGAATGGCTCCTGAGAGAAGACTGAGGGGGAAGCCAGCCAAGTATAGTAACAAGTATTTATTAGTTTTCATAGACACCTTTTCAAGCTGTGTAGAAGCTTTTCCTACCAGGACTGAGACTGGCCAATGTGATGGCCAAGAAGATACTAAAAGGAAATCTTCCCGAAGTTTGAGATACCCAAGGTAATTGAGTCTGATGATGGACCTCTCCAGGTAAGTCAGGGACTGGCCAAAATATTGGAGATTGATTAAAATTTTCATTGTGAATACAGGACCCAAAGTTCAGGACAGGTAGAGAAGATGAATAAATCCATTAAAGAAACCCTAACCAAGTTGAGAGTGGGACTGGCACTAATGATTAGATAGTTCTCCTACCCTTTGTGCTCTTCAGGGTTAAAAACATCCCTGGAAAATAGCCTTTGTTCTCTATGCTCAAGGTGCTCAAGTTGGTGAGATAATGAGAATGAAAGCAGCTCCAGAAGGTCTTCTCAAGAGAAAGAGACCTGCAAGCCCCACACCACTTCCAAGTTAGAGATTCAGTCTATATTAGACACCACTTCACAGGAAACCTTGAGACTCAGTGGAAAGGCCCTTATCTTGTACCCTTGACCACCCTACTTTCTATGAGTGTTAAATAGGCTAGTTGCCTTTATTAGAGTAAGATTTAGTGCAGTGCAGCTTTTAGTTTTAAAGCAATATTATACTTTAAAAAGCCTGCAGTTTCAGGAAGAAGAGAGTGTCTAGTTCTAAGATTAGAACTATTTACTAGAAAGAGTGGTGTATTAGTCAGGGTTCTCTAGAGTCACAGAACTTACGGATATGCTCTATATAGTAAAGGAATTTATTGATGACTTACAGTCTGTAGTCCAAATCCCAACAATGGTTCAGTAGTAGCTGTGGATGGAAGTCCAAGGATCTAGCAGTTGCTGAGTCCCACACAGCAAGAAGGCGAAAGAGCGAGAGCCAGATTCCCTTCTTCCAATGTCCTTATATGGTCCCCAGCAGATGACCCAGAACTCAGAGACCTCCCTGTCTTAATCTTCTGGACTCAATCACCACTGTGTCTCAAGATCTCCATACCAAGATCCAGATCAGAAACTTCTATCTCCCAGCCTCCAGATTAGGTTCACTGGTGAGCCTTCCAATTCTGGATTGTAGTTCATTTCAAATATAGTCAAGTTGACAACCAGGAATAGCCACTACAAGTGGGGAATGAAAGATCCTGAGAGAGAGTTTAAATATTTAAGCCCATAGACCTGTGTCCAAAATAGCCCCATTGTTCGAGGATGACTGGTGTTTGTGTTTTTTGCCAGGTGTTTGCAGTTTTTGCCTTTCTATAGCCCAATGCCAGGTGTTTGAGGTTTTTGTCTCTTTATAAACCCCTTACTCTTTGAGCTTGCAGTTGACTCCTCTACCCCTGCATGGGATACCAGTCGTCCCCAGTGCACTGGTCATTCCCGAATAAACCTCTTGCAGTTTGCCTCAAGACCATTTCTCGTGAGTGATTTGGGGTGTTGCCTCTCCTGTGTCAGAACATGGGGGAGTCTTCACCTTGTGATTTTAAATCAGAGTCTTGCTTTTCTGGTATGTTGGGATATCCAGGGCTTGTTATGGTAGAAGAATTGGGTTCTGATGATGTCAAATAGCCATGGTTTCTCTTGCTTATGTTTTTGCCCTTGCCTCTTTTCATCTTGATATCTCTGAATTTAGCTGGTCTTGCTGTCTCTGACTGTGGCTTGTCCCTCCTTCAAGCCTGTGTGTTAGTACTCCTGGGAGACAAGTTCTTTCCTGGATGATTTTGGGTATGGAGAGCTAGGACACAGGGTCACCTCCAGGGAGCAGATGGAAACTGTAAGGATGCTGTCCCAGGGTATTCCTTGGTGCCTTTGTCCCGATGATTCTGGGCTGGTCCCTCTTGTGCCAGGAATTTGAACAAAAGTGGTGTTGTTACCTGTGCTCACAGTTGTGCCAGCAATCCTGTGTGACCAGCTCTCTCAAGGAGGTATTTGGGTATGTCCCACTATAGCACAGGTTATGCTCTGGGCATTGTGCACAGGATCAGCTCTGAGTACAAATGGAAACCACAATGATTCTGTCCCAGGCTGCCCCTTGTTTCCTGTGCCCTGAGGTCTTTCGGCAGGTCTGCCGAAGCAGAAATGGTGTTCTTACCTGTGCTCACAGGTGTGCCAACACTCCTGGGAGACCATCTCTCTCCCAGCAGAATTTGGGTAAGAAGCTCTGTGGCATAGGATCAGTTCCGAGCACTGTGGCACAGGATCATCTTGGGCACAGAAGGAAACTGGAAGGCTGTTTTTTTTTTTTTTTTTTTTTTTT
>NC_034613.1:106064421-106071495 GCF_900095145.1 Mus pahari | reverse complement strand
AAGGCCTGGGCCAAGTAGTGGGAGTGGGTGGGTAGGGGAGCAGAGGTGGGGGGAGGGGTATAGGAAACTTTGGGGATAGCATTTGAAATGTAAATAAAGAAAAAAAAGATAGCAATAACCATGCCACAGCCTGAAAAAAAAGAATCTATTGTATAAAAAAATCTATTTTTCAATAAATATCAGACAGGTTTTTATCTGCTTTGTTGAAGTAAAATGTGACCCAAGAATCTCAATGATTTACAATGACACAGGTTGATTTCTTTCTGTCATTACACGTTGGCTGCAATTGTATATTTTTGGAAATGATTTCTTTCTTACATGATCCAGGATAAAGGAGCAACAATCAACTACAGGCAGCTTTTCTTACTGCTGATGGAATAATATGGAAGATTTATTGGTGTTAACAGGGTTAGAGCTCTTCCTTAGCTGTAAACATGTTTTAAGTCACATGGGAACCAACAAGACTATAAACTCATGTTCATTTCTCTTCCCCTATTATACAAAATATTTAGGAAACCCAGTCCTTGTCTTTCACTTATAGCTTTGTAAGCTACATGAAGACAAGATCATGCCTGTCTTAAAAATATCTTACTACCACAGTGCTTCAATAATAGTAGCTGATCAAAAACATTTTTCTATCTGATACAGGAAGGAATGAACAGTAATATGGTGGATGAATCACATAAGTTTGTTTTCATTTATAAGCTCTAGGAAAAGTGGTCTTAAATTGGCAGAGGGCCCTATAAAGCACAAAGAGAGTTAGTAAATTGATTTAATGACATGTTTTTTCCTGTAGGCACTCATTTCTCCTCTGAGCTGACATGCCTGTGTTCACTAGAACTGTAGAGGAATCAATTACAGTAAAATGAAGTCTATTGTTTGTAGTAGTGCTTAGAGCTGAACAAATACTAACTTCTCTCTGTCAGAAACATGATATCCTAAACTTCTTTTATGTGTTCCTGTAAATTCTGATCTTCATGCCTGCTATCTTCATAGTACAGAAGAAGGGATAATTGTATTGGCCAAAGTCTCCCATATTATACTACAATATTCAACTGACAAACAAAACTAAAAAAGGAGTTGAGAATTGTAAGTTTTCTGGCTTGATATCATTCTGTTATCCACTCATGTATATGGTGAAAACAAAAACCCTCTTCTCTTATTTCATGAGAAATGCCTCCTTTATTATAGTATGCATTTGAAGACGTTTTCCTCCAACCTTTTAGAGATTTTGAACAGGCATTAATTGCTAATACATTTGAATATTCAAAAAACATTTTCTTCTATGTAAAAATGCAAAGGGAGACAAAACAACTGACTGAGGGCAGAGAATAAGAAATGTTCTGGCTTCCTAATTAGTAGGCCAATGGTCTGATTTTGAATGCTCAGAGCTTCAAATCTTGTCCCTTGACACTTCCAGGGCAGCTTGGAAAAGGTGATGTTATCATTATAGCAATATTCTTTAGCTCCAATGGGTCCTATATGTGTCAAACTATTATCTGGCTATAATTACATATTAATTATATTGAAAAAAAACTAAAAGTAGTATGGAGATGAAGTTATGCAGATGCATAGTCACCTAATCATCCACCATTCATTATAGCTTCTCTGAGTACACCCACATTTTGTAATGTAACACAGACTGAGCATATATGTTTTGATGACTGTATCTTAGAAACTCAATATGTGAAGTACAAGGAAGTCAAAGGCACAAAATCTTTATTCCTTTTGCTTCACCCAGCTGACACCTTTATCTCTTTTCTATTATGTGAAAGGCAGTTGCAACACAAAAAAAATTGCTATTGGCCATTTAGTTCAAAGCAGATATGTGCCTTTCTTATTAGCATACTGTAATACTCAGTTCATTCCCATTTCACTCCTTGGCTATTCAACCCTGAATGAAAGAAAGAGGATTTGTAATGGAAAATAGAATTCTTCTCTTGCATTCTTATTACAGAAGGGAAAATGAGCATCATATTTATTGCATCACCAATTTTTCTCTCTCCAGGATCTTTTCTTGCCAATATTTAAACATGCTGTCATTTCCTTCTCAGAAAAAGAAAAGAGAAAGAATAACACAGTTTTGACATTTCATGATCCCTCTATGTTTATATTTTCTCTTCTATTATGCAGAAAATCTCAACAGTGTTGGCTCTAAAAGCCATCTCCACTTTCCACTTAAGACAGTCTTTGCCATCATCTGTTCATTAAATTGATTTTGTCAAGATAACGAGGAAATCCCTTTTTGTTAAATCCAGTGATCAATATTCAGTGTTCACATTAACTGACTTCTCAGAAGCATTTTCCACTTTGTACATTCTCCTCTAAATACCATGTTTTCTTGTAATATCATTGGTTTTCAGAATATAACAATTATTTTTCTACTAATGTGTTCTTTTTTCCTTTTCACCTACCAAATCTTAAAATATTAAAGTATCCATGAACTCAGTAATTAATACTTCTCTCTAACTAATACTTTTTTAAATCTACATATTGAAAACTTCCAGATTGAGTATCTCCAGCCCAGTCATTTCCATTGAATGAAAGGCTAATACACTGGCTGTACTTTATGTATCTACCTAGATACTTAATAAAAAGCCCCAATAAAATTCAACATATTTAAAATTAAGGCCCTGCTAAATTCCCCTGACCCTGCTATATATTTGTTAACAGCAATGTTATTCTTCAAATTTCTTAAGCTTAATCTCAAAGTCATCTTTGTTTCAACCTTTTCTTTCACATAATATCCATCAGCAAGCAAATCCTCCTTAGCATGGCATTCAAATAGAATAGATCCACACTCTTTTCATGCTACCTCATGTCCACTAACAGAACTTTGGTCTTTCCTCATCTTATAGAAACCTAATTTGATATCCTTACTTTAATCCCTGTTTTCATTTTGGTTCAGCTTTCCTCTGCTGAGCAGTCAAGAGGACCCTGTTACATCATGCCATAACCTTCTTCAGTCTTTCAAAAAAAATGAAGAAAATTTAAAGAAACACTGAAAAATCTGTAATAGTTCTTCACATAAAAGCCAAAAGACATTGATAGATAATCTGATTTTCTATTACTTATATAACATTGTTATCCAGTTTTACTCTGGTCTAACTATACTCACAAAAATCTAAAATATAACATGACTAATGACTGTGCATTTAATACTCTTCCTATGTAGTATATTCTATGTAATTTAACTCTTTATCCAAATCTTTGTTAAACTGTCAAATTCTCAATGACATTCTTCATCGATATCTGAAATAAAATTGATTTTTTTCTGTTTGTTAATAGTTGTTATTTATTATGTTATGTTATAACAGTGAATATGTTTATATTGTCTTAATTAGGGTTTTATAGCTATGAGGAGACACCATGACCATACAATTCACATAAAGGCAAACATTTAATTGGGGCTAGCTTATACTTGCAGAAGTTCAGTTTATTATTATCTTATGACAGGCATGGTACTGGAAGAGCCAAGGATTCTACATCTTGATCTGAAGGCAGCTAGGAAGAGACTCCTCCACCATTAGCCAGGAGGATGCTCTTTCCTGCATTGTGCAGAACCTGAATATAGGAGCCTCAAAACCCATGCATAGAGCAACACACTTCTTGAAACAAGGCTATATCTACTCCATTACTGCCACACCTCTTCATAGTGCTGCTTTCAATGAGCCAGGCATATTTAAACCACTGCACATATTATCTGTCTAGTAATCATACTACATTAGTCTCAAACGCATAAAGTACAGTTTTGTCATATTTTCTACACATTTACATATGCATGTAAATGTACTATATACAAAAGTGGCCAGGAACTAAGCATTTGTGTGTGTGTGTGTGTGTGTGTGTGTGTGTGATGTTAGTGAAATTAGTGACACATTGGATGAATGAGATTTTATACAATAACACATTAACTTTTAGTGCAGGTAACAATCTTATGGTAACAAAATAAAGTTAAAATCAAGTACCTCAAAATTTATAGTTTGTTTTAAAATAACAACTTTTTACTTAGCTCATAATTTTGTTGGACAAAGGATCTCATGTAAACTCACATTACACTGTGTTTTGTCTAGACTGACTAAGGGGTTCTCAGTCAGTTGCTGATTAACACAGTAGGTTTTCTTAAGTCTATCTAGTTGTCGGCAAAGAAAGCAGGGGCAACTGGGTCATATTCCTGTAACCATCTAAAAAACTGCAGAAAATTATGAATCTAACAGGTATATACAAATCGTAGAATTTAGGACTCATGTCTCAGTAAAGCTATCAGTGCAGTGCAAAATATTATTACATAAAATATGCCTTGTCATAATTTCAAAGTTTGGATATTCCTGGAGACTGGGCAGAGGTATCCAGACCTAAGCTGAAACTGACACATTTTTTAAGCATATCATTATTTTAGTCTAAACCACACAAGGCAGATGTTCATATTCTAGTTTTTTTAAAATAATATTCAAAGGGGATTTCTAGTTTTTTTTATGCCCGTGGAATAAGCAACACTTTTCTTTCATATATAGAAAAATGTGGGCTTTCTGTTGTTTTTGTTGTTCTTGAAGACTAGCCTTAGTCAGTGGTTATCTGATAGGATGCATGGGATTTCAGTCTTCTTATATCATTTGTAGTCTGTTTTGTGACGAATTATAGGGTCAGTTTTGGAGAAGGTACCATAAGGTGCTGAGAAGAAGGTATGATTTTTTGATTGAGGACAAAATATCCTATAGATATCTGTTAAATCCATTTGGATAATAACTTCTATTATTTTCACTGTGTCTCTGTTTATTTTCTGTTTCCATGATCTGCCCATTGATGAGAGTGGGGCGTTGAAGTCTTTCACTATTATTGTGTGCTGTGGAATATGTACTTTGAGCTTTAGTAAAGTTTCTCTAATAAATGTGGATGCCCTTGCATTTGGAGCATAGATGTTCAGAATGAAGAGTTCATATTGGTGGATTTTCCCTTTGATGGATATGAAGTATTCTTTCTTATCTTTTTTGATAACTTTTAGTTTTAAGTAGATTATATTTGATATTATAATGGCTACTCCAGCTTGTTTCTTGGAACCATTTGCATGGAAACATTTTTTCCAGGCTTTTACTCTGAGGTAGTTTTTGTCTTTGTCACTGATGTGCATTTCCTGTATACAGCAAAATTCTGGGACCTGTTTACACATCCAGGCTCTTATTCTATGTCTTTTTATTAGGAAATTGAGTCTATTGATATTAAAAGATATGAAGGAATACTGATTGTTGCTTCCTATTATTTTTTGTTGTTGTTAGAGATGGAATTATGTTTGTGTGGCTATCTACTTTTGGGTTTGTTGAAAGGAAATTAGTTTCTTCCTTTTTTCTGGGGTGCCTTTTTCCCTCCTGGTGTTGGAGTTTTTCATCTATTATCCTTTGTAAGGCTGCGTTTGTGGAAAGATATTGTGTAAATTTTATTTTGCCATAAGATATCCTGGCTTCTCCATCTATGGTAATTTAGAGTTTTGCTGGGTATAGTAGCCTGGGCTGGCATTTGTGTTCTCTTGGTGTCTGTAAGACATCTGCCCAGGATCTTCTAGCTTCATATTTTCTGGTTAGAAGTCTGGTGTAATTCTGATAGGTCTGCCTTTATATGTTACTTCACAATTTTTCCCTTAATGCTTTTAATACCTTTTCTTTGTTTTGTGCATTTGGTGTTTTCATTATTATGTGACAGGAGGAATTTTGTTTCTGGACCAATTTATTTGGAGTTCTGCAATCTTTTTTTATGTTTATGAGCATCTCTTTTATGTTAGGGTAGTTTTTAGAAAATTAAACAGAGGTGTCTAGCATTGGAGGGTGGAAAACTAGGGGAAGTAACCAGAATGTCCCAGATTCCAGGAAGGCAAGAGACTACCAGGACTCAATGGGGATGACGTTTGCTGAAATACCCAAAAAGGGGGAATGGAGAAGCTCTTAGGGCATACCCAGAGGTTAGCCATCTGCTAGTTGATGGATGAGATCACCCTTCTATCTCCAAAATTTTTTTCCGAGAATTGCTCATGTTTAATCAAAATACAAGGACAAAGAGTGGAGCAGAGATGGAAGGAAAAGCCATCAGCAGCCTGCCCCACCTAAGGATCCATCCCACATGCAGACACCAAACCGGGCAACTATTGTGGGTTCCAAGCAGTGCTTGCTGACAGGAGCCTCTTACAGCTATCTCCTGAGAGGCTCTGCCAGATGCTTACCAATACAGATGGTGATGCTCACAGCCAACTACAGGACTGAACACAGGGACCCCAAAAGAGGAGTTAGGGGAAGGAGTAAAGAATCTGAAGGGGATGTATCTGTCATCAATTGGAGGAGACACCCTTGGTCCTGTAAATGCTTGATGCTCCAGTATAGAGTAATGCTAGGGCTGTGAGGCAGGAGTGGGTAGGTGGTTGGGGGAGCACCCTCATAGAAGCTGGGTAAAGGGGGATGGTATAGGATGCTGGCAGATGGTAGACTAGGAAATGGTATAACATTTGAAATGTAAATAAATAAAAAGAAGAAAAACAATCAGATTACACTAAATACAGAAATATTTCTTTTCATATAATTTTAAGAATTATTTTGAAGTGAACAACAATAGTAAAAAGTATAGTGTTACATTAAAAAAAACATGTTGAGGTGTTTCCTTCATATATGTTTTGCTATTATTCTACCAGATAGTATAACGGAAAATTAAAAAAGGAAGAGCTTAATATGTGACATGGTAACATACTGTAAATAGCTGCCTCAAGGTTATGCTCTGTGGGGATTAGCATAAATTATAAGAAAACAAAAAATACACATTGCCTACAGTACTCTGGGATAGGTCAGTGCTTAACATTATGTCTGGAGAAAAAGTAAACTAGAAATATTCTCTCCCTGATTTGTAAAAAGAATGAAGGCCACTGATTTGTTTGAGTTAATTTTATATCCAGCTATTTCACTGAAGCTGTTTATCAGTTTTGGAGTTCTCTGGTGAAATTTTTAGGGTCACTAATATATACCATCATATGATCTGCAAATGATCATATTTTGACTTCTTCCTTTCCAATTTGCATCCCCTTGATCTCCATTTGTTGTC
>NC_034613.1:106050259-106063992 GCF_900095145.1 Mus pahari | reverse complement strand
CACTAAACCCATCTGGTCCTGGGCTTTTTTTGGTTGGGAGATGATTAATGACTGCTTCTATTTCCTTAGAAATGGGACAGTTAAGATCATTAATCTGGAGAGGAGAGGTGTCCGTCCAGGAGGGTTCTCACTGTCTGAGATGGTAAGAGAGCCATCTTTGCTCTAGTGAGTTGCTAGGGAGAGGGCAGCCTGCAGAAGCAACACAGCTTCTGGGAAATATCCTGTTTCTGGCTCCAGACATCTGGCACCCTTCCCGCCAGAGAAGAGGTGTCTGCCCAGGAGGGTTCTCACTGTCTGAGCTGGTAAGAGTGCCATCTTTGCTCCAGTGAGTTGCTGGGGAGAGGGGAGAGGGCAGCCTGAAGAAGTGACACAGCTTCTGGGAAAGATCCCATTTCTGGCTCCAGACATACAGGCAACTTCCCTGCCAGAAGAGAGGTATCTGCCCTGAAGGGCTCTCACTGCCTGAGCTAGTAGGGGAGCCATTTTTGCTCCAGTTTGCCTAGGATTCTTTCTGCACTAGTGAGAGTGTGGACCACAGAAGCTACACAGCTTTGGGACAGACAGAAGCAACCGAGCTTCTGGGACAGACCCTGTTTCTAGCTCGAGACATTTGAGCACCTTCCTTGCCAGAGGAAAAGTGTCCACCTGTGAGGGCTCTGTCGGCCAGAGCAAGTGAGAGAGTCAAATTGTGTCCAGGGTCCCTCAGTGTCTAGTCTGTGGAGGTGACTGTGTAAACTGCAGAGGCAACACATCTGTGACAGGCCCTGTTTTGGGCCTACATCTACAGCCAGGAGGCAGATCTGAATGCCAGGCCTCTGTGCACATTCCCTGCTAGAGGAGAGCTTCTCTGCTGGGAGTAATCTGACCACTGAGACTCAGGAGAGCACTGGACTCCCAGTATTGCTGACAGAGGCTAACAAAATCACAGGAAGAACAAGCTCCAACCAGAGACAATAATAACAACTCCAGAGATCACCAGATGGTGAAAGGCAATTGTAGGAATCTTATTAACAGAAACCAAGACCACTCACCATCATCAGAACCTAACACTCCCACCTCAGTCAGTCCTGGATACACCAACAAAACTGAAAAGCAAGAATCGGATTTAAAGGCATACTTCATGATGCTGGTAGAGGACATTAAGAAGGGCATTAATAACTCACTTAAAGAAATGCAGGAGAATGCTGCTAAAGAGGTACAAGTCCTTAAAGAAAAACNGGAGAATACTTCTAAAGAGGTAGAAGTCCTTAAAGAAAGAGAGGAGAACAGAAACAAACAGGTGATGGAATTGAACAAAACAATCCAAGACCTAAAAAGGAAAATAGAAGCAATAACCCAAAATGTGACAACTTTGGAGATAGAAAGCCTAGGAAAGAAATCAGGAACCATAGATGTGAGCATCAGCAAGAGAATACAGGAGATAGAAGAGAGAATCTCAGCTGCAGAAGAATCAATCCATAGAGAGCATGGGCACAACAATCAAAGAAAATGCAAAATGCAAAGAGATCCTAACTCAAAACATCAAGGAAATCCAGGACACAATGAGAAGACCAAACCTTCGGAAAATAGGAGTAAATGAGAATGAAGATTTTTTCAACTTAAAGCGCCTGCAAATATCTTCAACAAAATTATAGAAGAAAACTTCCTGAACCTAAAGGAATAGATGCCCATGAACATACAAGAAGCCTACAGAACTCCAAATATACACTGGACCAGAATAGAAATTCCTCCCGACACATAATAATCAGAACAACAAATGCACTACATAAAGATAGAATATTAAAAGCAGCAAGGGAAAAAGGTCATGTAACATATAAAGACAGGCCTATTAGAATTACACCAGACTACTCACCAGAGACTATGAAAGCCAGAAGATCCTGGACAGATGTTATACAGACCCTAAGAGAACACAAATGCCAGCCCAGGCTATTATATCCAGTAAAACTCTCAATTACCATAGATGGAGAAACCGAAGTATTCCATGATAAAACCAACTTCACACAATATCTATCCACAAATTCAGCCCTTCAAAAGATAATGAAGGGAAAACATTTTGTTGAAGACATTTGGTGGCCCTTTAAGTTGAAATTCTTCATTCTCATCTACTCCTATTATCTGTAGGTTTGGTCTTCTCATTGTGTCCTTGATTTCCTGGATCGTTTGAGTTAGGATCTTTTTGCATTTTGCATTTTCTTTGATTTCTGTGTCCATGTTCCCTATGGAATCTTCTGCCCCTGAGATTCTCTCTTCCATCTCTTGTATTCTGTTGTTGATGCTCACGTCTATGGTTCCTGATTTCTTTCCTAGGGTTTCTATCTCCAGAGTTGTCTCCCTTTGGGTTTTCTTTATTTTCTCTATTTCCATTTTCAGATCCTGAATGGTTTTGTTCAATTCCATACCCTGTTTGGTTGTGTTTTCCTGTAATTCTTTAAGGGATTTTTGTGTTTCTCCTAGCTGTTTAGCAGTGTTTTCCTGTAATTCTTTAAGGGATTTTTGTGTTTCTTCTACTTGTTTAGCAGTGTTTGCCTGTAGTTCTTTAAGGTCTTCTACCTGTTTAGCAGTGTTCTGTAATTCCTTGAGGGGTTTTTGTGTTTCCTCTTTTAGGGCTTCTACCTGTTTAGCAGTGTTCTCCTGCATTTCTTTAAGTGAGTTACTAATGTCCTTCTTCAAATCTTCTACCACCATCATGAGATATGATTTTGAATCCACATCTTGCTTTTCGGGTGTGTTAGTGAATCCAGGTCTCGCTTTGGTGGGCATACTGGGTTCTGATGGTGCCAATTGTTCTTGGTTTCTCTTAGTAAGTTTCTTGTGTTTGCCTTTCGCCCTCTGTAAAAAGAATGAAGATGTGGCATCTGGCAAGCATTATTTTTTATGACTTTCACAGTAGCTGCTGGGTACATTCTTCAAGGTACATTATTTTGAATCAGTTATCTATAAAATGGAATCCTGCTCAATATTCCAAAAGGATGATTAAAATAAAGCTCTCTCCTTTCAATGTGTAATTCTCTGTAAGTCTTCAAATCTCTTCTGCAATAACCATAACTTATAATTCATATTTAAAATGTGATATTAAGACAACACAATTTCACCTAAAATAATACACAAAGCTTGCAAGGAATATTACATGAATATGCTCCTTTGAAAATATTTCATTAATAAAAGGTCAATTTATTGCTGCCTGCTAAATGAATAATTTTAACTTTACAGACTCTTACAACCAAATTTTGAAAATTTATTTTGTAATTAAATTATTTGTACCTTATAGGCTACCTCTTTTATTATTTGTTGCCTCCTTACTAGTATCTATAAAAAGAGCATTCACATGCAGTTCTTTTTTACCATAGTCTTTAGTTACCTATGCCAAAAGGGAATTTTGTCTCAGAGCATATTTATATTGGACTTAGTGATACAGTACTTAAGTATTGATTTTATTTTATATATGTAGTATTGTTTAACTTCAACCAAACTTTGCATTATATCCATTGTCAATGATTAGCAATTAGTTTTATGTAAATTTTATTGGAGACACATCTTAAATTCAAAAGAATTAAATCATAAATTCATCCATTTCCCTAGAACACATTGAACCATAAAAATCTGAAAAAGTTTTCTGAAAGCCTGCCAGACAACAACATTTAGAATTAAGCTCAACATTTCTGTTTTTACTCATTAAATTTCTGGTCATGCATTTCCATTCATATATACAATGTGTCACTTGGAATATCAAGGCAGATATAAAATCTGTAATGGTCTTCTAGGTTGAAGAAAATTTAGTCTCTCATGGAAAATCATAAAACAAGCTGCTCTAAGAATAGATAAAATAGAATAGATCCCATGATATAGAATGTAACTAATTTGGGTTTATGCCAACTGCAGTTAAATAATTAAAGGGAATATATCAATAATACCAAAGTAAAGATGTAAGTAGATTTGACTTTCTTATAAAAGATCTAATGAATACCTTAATTTGAGTTTTTTTAAAACATTAGGAATTAAATTGTAGATCTACATTTGTATCTAAAACTATGAGTAAGCAGTAATTTGTAAGGAAAAAATCATTGAAATTAATACTACTATGTAAAAGAAGCAGTTCTACATATTTAATGTATACTATTATTTGGCATTTCTCATTTTTATGATACTTCTTTTCTTATCAGAATACAGGTTCATGTGGTTCATCTATGCTAATTAATAGTTTAAAAGGTAAATATAGCAGCAGTGGAGCATGCCTGTAATACAAATATTGTAAAGCTGAAGCAGGATTGCTAATCTGGGAAATTTTGGGTTATGTAATGGGACTTTACCAAAAAATATTAGATAAAAAAATATAAACACATACTTGTGCATGCATGTGTACAATATATGGGTACATATGTATGTAACACTAAAATACTAATTACTGACTAATCTCTTTGAGGATGCTCTTTAAAGTCTAAAGACAAATTCACATGCCTTTCAAAGGGAATGGTACTAGCTTCAAGTGTACAGAGAATAAGAGTATGGATAAATTTCCTACAGTGCCATTTACCTTCCAGAAGCATTTCATTTTCATGTGGTTCCATTCATTGATTGTTGATTTTAGAGCCTCAGCCATTGGAGTTCTGTTCAGATTTTCCCCTATGCCAAAGTGTTTGAGGATATTTCTCACTTACTCTTCTATTAGATTCAGTGTATCTGGTTTTGGGTTGAGGCCCTTGATACACTTGGACTTGAGCTTCATTCAGGGTGATAAATATGAATCAATTTGCATATTTCTACATGCTGACTGACATTAGACCAGTGCCATTTTTTTTGAAAAGTCTGTCATTTTTGCCATTGTATAGTTTTGGCTTCTTTGTCAAAGATCACGTGTCCATAAATGTATGGTTTTGCATCTGAGTGTTACATTATATTGCATTGATTGACCTGTCTTTCTTTGTACAAATACTATATGGTCTTTTTACTATTGCTCTGCAGTAGACCTTGAGGTTATAGATGGTGACTCCCCCAGAGTTCTTTTATTGACCAGAATATTTTGGCTATCCTGTTTTTTTTTTTTTAACATGTTAAGTTGAGATTTATTCTTTCCAAGTCAGCAAAAAATTGTGTTGGAATTTTGATGGGGATTGCATTGACTCTTTAGATTGCTTTTGATAAGATGGCCACTTTCACTGTTAATCCTATGGATGAATGTTCATGGGTGATCTTTCCATCTTCTGAGGTCTTATTTGATTTCTTTCTTCAGAGGTTTGAAGTTCTTGTCACACAAATATTTTACTTGCTTGGTTAGAGTTACACCAAGTTATATTATGTATGGATATTGTAAAGGTTTTTTTTTCTCTAATTTCTTTCTCAGCCCTTTTACTATTTGTGTAAATTAAGCCTACTGACTTGTTTGAGTTAATTTTATATCCAGCCACTTGGCTGAAGTGGTTTCTCTGATGTAGAAGTTCTTTCATATAATTTTGGGGGTCACTTATGTACAGCAAAGTTTCTGTAAGGCAAAGGACATTGTAGGAAATAAATGAAACCTACACATTGAGAAAGGATCTTCACAATTTCTATATACAATAGAGGGTTGATAATCCAAAATATATAAAGAATTCAAGAAGTTAACCTCCAAAAGCAAATAATCTAATTAAAAAATGGATATAGAGCTAAACAGAGAACTCTCAACAGAGGAATCACAAATGAATGAGACACACTGAAAGAAATGTTCAACATCCCTAGTCATCAAGGAAATGCAAATCAAAACAACCCTGATATTCTACCTTACACTAATCAGAATGGCTAAGATCAAAAACTCAAGTCACAATACATGCTAGTGAGGATGTGTCAAAAGGGGAACATTCTTACATAGCTTTATGGCAAACTGGCACAAGCATGCTAAAAATAAATCTGAAGACCCAGTATATTTCTCCTAGACACATCCTCAAAAGATGCTTCACCATAACACAAGGACATGTATATTCCACTATGTTCACAGCATCCTTATTCATAATAGCCAGAAAAAAGAAGCAACTCAGATGACCCTCAACCAAAAATGGATATAGAAAATGAAGTTCATTTATACAATGAGGACATCATGAATTTTTCAGGACAATGGATGGAACTAGAAAATATCATTCTGAGATGACCCAGACACAAAAGTTCTGGCATGATATTCACTCACAGATAATTGAATATTAACAAAAAAAGTAGAAAATATTCACAGCACACCTCACAGATCCTAAGAATTTAAACAATAAGGAAGACCCAAGTGAGGATCTTTCAAGCGCACTTAGAAGGGGAAACCAAATAGTCATGGGAGGCACAGGGAGGGAGGGACCTGGGTGGGAGTGGAGTGGGGAGTAGAACATGGAAAGGAGAAAGATGAATGGGGAAATGGTAAGGTATGGAGGAAGAGAGAAGAGAAACCCAGAGAGCTTGTAGAACAGATGGAAATATTCAGCTACCAGTGGTAGTGAGTAAGGGTGGAGGGTGGAAGAAACCTCAATAAAGTTCCATAGAAGATACAATGAAGGTGACCCTAGCTGAAATGCCCAACAGTGGGGAGAGGGTACCTGAAGAGAGCACCTCCTCTAGATAGACAGTGATGGGGATAAATAAAGGGATGGGGACATTAACTCATCTTCAATATTTGGGACTAAGATTTTTTTCCCTGGCTAAAAGAAACACAGGGACAAAAATGAAGGTGTGGTTGATCAATGACTGACCCAACATGGGATCCATACTATGGGAGAGCACCAAACCCTGACACTATTACTGAGGCTATGTTGTGCTTGCAGATAGAAGCCTAGCTTGGCTGTCCATGGAGGGGCTCTACCATGTGCTGTCTGATACAGATTCAGATATTTACAGTTAACCATTGGACTGAGGTTGTGAACCCCTAAGGAAGAGTTAAGAGAAGGGCTGAAGGAACTGAAAGGGATAGCAACACCATAAGAAGACCAACACTGTCAACTAACCTGGTATCCCTTGGAGTTCCCAGACACTAAGTCACCAAGCAAAGAACATATTCAGATTTGTCTGCAGCCTGGCACATATATAGCAGAGAACTGCCCTGTCTATTTCCAATGGGAGAAGATGAGCCAAAACCTAGAGAGACTTGATGCCTCAGGGAAGGGGAATGCCTGAGGGGAGGGCACTTATTCAGAGAGGAAGGAGAGGTACAGCAATAGGATAAAAGAACTGTGAAAGTTGACTGGGAGTGGAGGCAAAAATTAAATAAAACATGTAATAATTAAAAAAAAAAAAAGTAAATCAGAAAAAGTCCTACCATGTACAGGACACTTCCCTAGGGATACAAGCTGAACAGCTACTTATTTTAGTTGAATAGGTAAGGCTTTGTATAATTATTTACAGATTATGGATCAAAGTATAAACAATGATGAACAAATTGCACTGAACTTTGTTGTATGGTACCCACAGCATTACATTACTATTTAATTAGAAAGAGTTTGGTTGCCAGGTGGTGGTGGCACACTCCTTTAATCCCAGCATTTGGGAGGCAGAGGCAAGTGGATTTCTGAGTTCAAGGCCAGCCTGGTCTTCAAAGTGAGTTCCAGGATAGCCAGGGCTATACAGAGAAACCCTGCCTTGAAAAAACAAAAACAAAAACAAAAACAAAACAAAACAAACAAAAAAGAAAAACAAATAGTTTGTTAAATTAAAGTCTTTCTATGCCTGGAAAATTTTAGTGTTTGACTGAATACAACTCTAAGTCCTAAATGAAAAATAATTTTTTTCAAGAGTTGTGTGAGTGACTTGATGTTACATTAATATCCCATAGCTTTCTTTGTATTTTCACTATTCAAGTAGTCACTTACTTATGACCTATATCCATGCAATATGAGTTAGATGAAGACCATTATTACTGTTAAACTAGATGCTGGTTAAAACTGCTATATAATGTTAAATTTATTTTCCAAACTATGCATTGTTATAGTAATCTGTTCTAATTAAGCTTTATAATTGCAGAGAAAATATCAATGAATTGCCTTTAGCAAGTCCTAGCCTCCAATCATGCTACAAAACCTCATCAAAATTTAATTGATCACTTCTTGAAAACAAAACTAATAATAACATTCTGTACTTAATTAGCTAAAGGTTAACTGTATAAATGTATACCATTAATTGACGTAATAGGGTTCTTGAAAAGGGAAGATAAATTTAAGTTTTGAAAAATGAGTTATTCTTTAAAACCCAAAATTGACAAATTCAAGAAACAAATAAATGATAGTGGAATATAGCTAAAATAATTTCTTCTTTAAAGAATGGCCTGCTGTGTTAGGATGGCAGTTACTCAAGAAATTAAAGTGGTAGTTTTATTATTGTGGAAATGAATTAAGAACTAGAACACTGAAGTGCTCTGAAGCTGGGACTCAGGGGCAATCGCCATTTTCTCTCCTGTGTCTCTCTAAGGAGGGTCAACTCAGGAAAGCACAGGCCAAAAAAGCAACAGAGCTTCTGGGACAGCGTCCTTTGGGCCTACATCTGTAGACAGGAGGTTAAGCTGATTCTCAGTCCTCTGTGCAATTTCCCTGCCAGAGGAGAGCTTGCCTCTAGGGAGTTCTCTGACTCCAGGACTCAGGGGAGATTGCCATGATCTCTCCAGTGTCTCTCTAAAGGGAGTCAACTCAGGAGTGCAAAGGCAGCAGAAACAGCAGACCAATTGGGACAGGGACCTACAGGCCTACATCTACAGCCAGGAGGTAGGGCTGTTATGCAGCCCATTTGCATTGTGCTTTCCAGGAAAGAGTTGGACTCCTAGGAGTGCTGATGCAGAATTACAGACTCACAGGAGGAACATGCTCCAGCCAGAGACAGCAAGAACCTCTTAACACCAGAGATTACCAGATGGCAAAAGGCAAACCCAAAAATCAAATCAACAGAAACCAAGACTACTTGGCATCATCACAATCCTGTACTCCCACCACAGTGGGTAGAGAACTTTAAGACGGACATTAATAACTCCCATAAATAAATACAGGAGAACACAGCTAAAGAGATAGAAGCCCTTAAAGAGGAAACACAAAAATCCCTTAAAGAATTACAGGAGAACACAGATAAACAGGTAGAAGCCCATAAAGGAGAAACAAAAAAATCTCTTAAAGAATTACAGGAAAACACAAACAAACAGGTGAAGGAATTGAACAAAACAATCCAGGATCTAAAAATGGAAGTAGAAACAATAAAGAAATCACAAAGGGAGACAACTCTGGAGATAGAAATCCTAGGAAATAAATCAGGGGACATAGATGCAAGCATCACCAACACAATATAAAAGAGAAGAGAGAATCTCAGGTGCAGAAGATTCCACTGTAAACAAGGACACAACAATCAAAGAAAATGTGAAATGAAAAATGATTCTAACTCAAAGCATCCAGGAAATCCAGAACACAATGAGAAGAAACATAAGGATAATAGGTATAGAAGAAAATGAAAATTTTTAACTTAAAGGTCCACTAAATATCTTCAACACAATTATAGAAGAAAACTTACCTAACCTAAAGAAAAAGATGCCAATGAACATACAAGAAGCCAACAGAATTCCAAATAGACTGGACCAGAAAAGAAATTCCTCNAGACACATAATAATCATAACATCTGTGACAGTAGATGCTGGTGAGATTGTGGAGAAAGAAGAGTACTCCTCTATTGCTGGTGGGATTGCAAGCTGGTTCAACCACTCTGTAAATCTATTTGGCTTTTTCTCAGAAAATTGGACATATTACTACTGGAAGATCCAGCAATAACACTCCTGGGCATATATCCAGAAGATGCTCCAACTTGTAATAAGGACACATGCTCCATGACATTCATAGCAGCCTTAATTATAATAGGAGAAGATGGAAAGAACTCAGATGTTCCTCAACAGAGGAATGGATATAGAAAAATGTGGTACATTTACATAATGGAGTATACCTCGGCTTTTATAAACAATGAATTTATGAAATTCTTAGACAAATGGATATATCTGGAGGATGTCATTCAAGTGAGGTAACCTAATCTCTCTCTCTCTCTCTCTCTCTCTCTCTCTCTCTCTCTCTCTCACACTCTCTCTCTCTCTCTCTCTCTCTCTCTCTCACACACACACACACACACACACAAACCACATGCTGTGCACTCACTGATAAGTAGATATTAACCCAGAAGCTCAGAATACCAGTTACAATTTGCAAAACACATAAAACTCAAGAGGAAGAAAGATCAAAGTGTGGAAATTTTGATCCTTCTTAGAAGGGGGAAAAATACCCATGGAAATAGCTACAGAGCAACATTTCTGAGCAGAGACTCAAGGAATGACCATCCAGAGACTGCCCCACCTGGGAATCCATCCCATAAACAACCACCAAACCCAGACACTATTGCAGATGCCAACAAGTGCTTGCCTGATAAAGCTGTCTCCTGAGGGGCTCTGCCAGTACCTGACAAATACAGAAGTGGATGCTCACTGGCATCCATTGGACGGAGCACAGGGTCCCTAATGAAGGAGTTAGAGAAAGTACCCAAGGAGCTGAAGGTGTTTACATCCCCAGAAGAGGAACAACAATTTGAACTAACCAGTAAACCCAGAGCTCCCTGGGACTAAACCACCAATCAAAGAAAATAAATGGTGAGACTCATGGCTCTTGCTGCATATGTAACAGAGAATGGTCTAGTCGTTCATCAGTGGGAGGAGAGGCGCTTGGTCCTGTGCCCCAGTATAGGGGAAATACCAGGGCCAGGAAATTGCAGTGGGTGGGTTGGGGAGCAGGGGAAGGAGGAAGGGGATAGTGTGTTTTCAGAGGGGAAACCAGGAAAAGGGATAACATTTAAAATGTAAATAAAGAAAATATCTAATAAAAAAGAGAAGAAAAAAACTAGAACATTGGTGGTTGCCATACTAGCTTTTATTTCATGTAAATATTAATTGCTGAATCTTACAGTGGATATGTGAAATACAAAAGCAAACTAATTTCATTTGATTTTAGTTATGTTTTTGAGAACTTTGCAGAAAGTCACTTTGTTAAACCAACACAGAAGATATTTTTTCTTGTTCCAGTTTCACTTAGAATTTCAAGATATTAATCCCAATAAACAATTTCAGCTAATTCAATTAGCAAATAATGAACTTCTACCACCTCTGAAAGTCAGTATATTTGTCAGTCTACATTCTTATGTTGGCCTTATGGCATTCTAGAGGTGAATTGGGACAGCTGTGTATTACGTTTTGTCAAATATAGTTTCCAGGTTAGGTTGGAATGCAGTAGTGAAAAAGAATAGAAGGAAAAAAAAGCGATAAAAGGTAATGAGAAGAGGTGGTGTTAGAGGATGGAGAAAAGAATGAAAATGAGATTCTTGCCTAATAGACTTCTTTTCAGATATTCTGTGTCTTGATACCATACCTTGAAATTTTGTAACATTGAGAATTACTTACAAATTTTGGGAAAACTAAGACTGGCCTACTTCCCAGCAGAATAAAGAAACCTAAGTTTTGTTCAAACAATTGTAAACCTGTCAAAATTTCTCTGATTAAACAATTTAAGATAAGAAAGATTGATTTGGTTTACATATTCACATGTTTCAGTCTGGAGTCAATTGGTTCCTTCAGTTTTTGTGCTTGTGGTGAGGCAGTTCGTCATGGTAGAAGGATATTGCTTATTACATCATAACCAGGAAATAGAGAGCAAGAAAGAAACAGTAGAAGATATATATATTACACAACTTTCATGACACATGCTTAGTGAATTATTTAATCAAAGTTGGCCACACTTCTTAGTTTACATCATCTTTCAAGAGGGTATTAAAATTTGGAAATCCTCACTGAATATATTGATTAGGTCAGAATCATTCTTCCTGCTCAAACCCCTCCCCAAAAGTCCTAACGCTTAACTGTACAGAGCTCCAAGGAATGATATCAACACATGTTTTGGAGGGCTATTTTACCCAAACCTCCTCAGACTCTAGAAAAGAAATAGGAAAATTGAAAGCATATCTCAGTGGTTAAAATATTTATTACATAAGCATGAGGGCTTGAGTGTGATCTTCTCTGATCCTATTCTGGGAATAGGATCAAGTCTTTGTAATATAAACATTACTGTAGAAGAGACAGAAAGAAAACTGGCCCTCACTGCTCAGTTAGCCTACCCTAACATTTGAACCACAGTTCCCAGAAAGGGACTGTTTTGCAAAAAGGTGAATGAATCTAGAGGAATAAAATTAAGATTAGCTTTGACCTTTATACTGTTGTAAACCTATGTGCACCTATACCTCCAAACATGTATGCACAGCTTCTTCCTTTATAAGCATAAGCATACAGAACACAAATGCCAGCCCAGGCAACTATACCCAGCAAAACTCTCAATTTCCCTAGATGGAGAAACCAAAGAATTCCATGAGAAAACAAAGTTCACACAATATCTTTCTATGAACCAGCCCTTCAAAGGATAATAAAGGGAAAACACCAACACAAAGATGGAAAATACACCCTAGAAAAAGCAAGATAGCGAACTTTCAATGAAACTAAAGAACACAGCCACAAGAACAGAATCCCAACTTTAACAACAAAAATAACAGGAAGCAACACTTACTTTTCTTTAATTTCTCTTAACATCTATGGAATCAATTTCACAATAAAAAGACATATACTAACAGACTGGCTACATAAACAGGACCCAACATTTTGCTGCTTGTAGGAAACCCTACTCAGGGACAAAGACAGACACTACCTCAGAGTAAAAGGCTGGAAAACAATTTTCCAAGCAAATAATCTGAAGAAACAAGCTGGAGTAGACATTCTAATATTGAATAATATTGACTTCTAACTCAAAGTTATCGAAAAATACAAGGAGGGGCACTTCATACTCACCAATGGTAAAACCTACCAAGAAGAAATCTCAATTCTGAATATCTATGCTCCAAATGCAAGGGCAGCCACATTCATTAAAGGAAGTATAGTAAAGCTCAAACACACATTGCACCTCACACAATAATAGTGGGAGATTTCAACACCCCACTCTCACCAATGGAGAGATCCTGGAAACAGAAACTAAACAGAGTCACATGGACACAAGCAGACATTATGAAACAAATGGATTTAACATATATCTACAGAGCATTTTATCCTAAAACAAAAGGATATACCTTCTTATCATCACCTCATGTTACATCCTCCAAAATTGACCATATATTGGGTCACAAAACAGATCTCAACACATACAAAAATATTGAAATTATACCATGCATCCTATCAGATCACCATGGGCTAGTGATGATCTTCAGTAACCGCATAAATAATAGAAAGCAAACATACACATGGAATCAGAACAACACTCTAATCAATAATACCTTGGTCAAGGAAGAAATAAAGAAATTAAACACTTTTTAGAGTTTAATGAAAATGAAGTCACAACATACCCAAACTTATGGGACACAATGAAAGCAGTCCTAAGAGGAAAACCCATAGTCCTGAGTACCTTTAAAAAGAAACTAGAGAAGCATACACTAGCAGCCTGACAGTACACCTAGAAGCTCTAGAATAATTGGAAGCAAATTTACCCAAGAGGAGTAGACTGCAGGAAATAATAAAACTTAGGGTTGAAATCAACCAAGTGGAAACAAAAAGAACTATTCAAAGAATCACCCAAACAAGAGCTGGTTCTTTGAGAAAATCAACAAAATAGATAAGCCCTTAGCCACACTAACTAGAGGGCACAGGGACAGTATCCTAATCAACAAAATCAGAAATGAAAAGGGAGACATAACAA
>NC_034613.1:106024167-106046866 GCF_900095145.1 Mus pahari | reverse complement strand
TACCCCATCCGGGAATCCATCCCATCATCAGACACCAAACCTAGATTCTAATGCTCATGCCAGCAAGATTCTGCTGAAGGGACCCTGATATTGCGGCCTCTTTTGAGGCTATGCTAGTGCCTGGCAAAACCGAAGTGGATGCTCACAGCCAGCTATTGGATGGAACACAGGGTCCCCAATGGAAGAGCTAGAGAAAGTACCCAAGGAACTGAAGGGGTCTGCAAACCTGTAGGTGGAACAACAATATGAAGTAACAAGTACCCCCTGAGCTCGTGTCTCTAGCTGCATATGTAGCAGAAGATTGCCTAATTGGCCATCATTGGGAAGAGAGGCCCCTTGGTCTTGCAAACTTTATATGACCCATCACAAGGGAAGGCCTGGGACAAGTAGTGGGAGTGGGTGGGTAGGGGAGCAGGGGCGAGGTGGTATGGGGAACTTTCAGAATAGCATTTGAAATGTAAATAAAGAAAATAATAATAATAATAAAATTTAAGACAAAAAAAATATCAAGAATATACATATGGGATCTCATAAGATTGCAAATCTTCTGTGAGGCAAAAGATACTCTCAGTAAGACAAAAAAGCCACCAACAGATTGGGAAAGGATTTTTACCAATCCTATTTCTGATAGGGGACTAATATCCAATATATACAAACACCTCAATAAGCTGACTCCAGAATTTCAAATAACCACATTAAAAAATGGTATACAGAGCTAATCAAAGAATTCTCAACTGAGGAATAACGAAGGGCTGAGAAGCACTTGAGAAAATGTTCAACATCTTTAATCATCAGGGAAATGCAAATCAAAACAACCCAGAGATTCTATCTCAGACCAGTCTGAATGGCTGAGATCAAAAATTCAGGTGAAAGCAGATGCTGGCGAGGATGTGGAGAAAGAGGAACACTCCTCCCTTGCTGGTGGGATTGCTCTGGAAATCAGTCTAGTGGTTCCTCAGAAAATTGAACATAGTACTACAGGAACATCCAGCAATAGCTCTGCTGGTTATATATTGAGAAGATGTTTCAACTGGTAATAAGGACATATGCTCCACTATGTTCATAGCAGCCTTATTTATAATAGCCAGAAGCTGGAAAGAACCCAGATGTCCCTCAACAGAGGAATGGATACAGAAAATGTGGTACATTTACACAATGGAGTACTACTCAGCTATTAAAAACAATGAATTTATGAAATTCTTGGGCAAATGGATGTATCTGGAGGACTGGAGTATATCATCCTGAGTGAGGGAACCCAATCACAAAAGATGTCACTTTATATGAACTCACTGATAAGTGGATATCAGCCCAGAATCTCAGCATACCCAAGATCCAACTTGCAAAACACAAGAAAATCAAGAAGAAGGAACACCAAAGTGTGGATACTTCATTTCTCCTTAGAATAGGGAACAAAATACCCATGNANGGAGTTACAGAGACAAAGTTTGGAGCTAAGACGATAGGATGGACCCTCCAGAGACTACCCCACCCGGGGATCCATTACATAAGCAGCCACCATACATAAACACTATTGCACATGCAGCAAAATTTGGCTGAAAGGACCCTGATATTGCTGTCTTGTGTGAGGCTATGCCAGTGCTTGGCAAATACAGAAGTCCATTTTCACAGTCATCTTTTGGATGGAACACAGGGCCCACAATGGAGGAGCTAAACAATGTACCCAAGGAGCTGAAGGGGTCTGCAATCCTATAGGTGGAACAACAATATGAACTAATCAGTACCCCCAGAGCTTGTGTCTCAAGCTGCTTATATAGCAGAAGATGGCCTAGTCGGACAACATTGGGAAGAGAGGCCCTTGGTCTTGCAAACTTTATATGCCCCAGTACAGGGTAATGCCAGGGCCAAGAAGTGGGAGTGGGTTTTTACGGTAGCAGGGGTGGGGATGTTATAGGAGACTTTCGGCATAGCATTTTAAATGTAAATGAAGAAAATATCTAACAAAAATTGAAATAAAAGGAAAAATAAAATTATACTTGATACATTTATTACCTCCAGCATAGGTCAATAATTAAGATGAGTGTCAACTAACGAATTATTTGCATTTCAGAGTCCTTTCATGGACCCTTTCACTGACAGAAAGTGTCCTGTAGCTATACTTCTCTAATCTGGGCCTGCTTTCAGAGCAATAAGTCTTTAAATAGTTCATTTTCTCCATTTTCTGTGCATGATACTTATTTAAAATGTGTAAGATATATCTTCTTTTACATAAAACTATGTAGAACTTAGCATTTATGCATTAGTTGTTTGCTTTTGCCTAGGATGATGAGGAGTCTGTTCATAACCAACTTATGTTTTCTGTCCATGTGACACAATACAACTAAAATAAATCACAACTAATGACAGAGATTGTATCTAGGAAGGTTCTAATTTGTCTAAATCATTTCTTTCTCCATCTGTCTTTTACCATGGCTAGTCTCAGTGATTATGTTCAACAGTGAGATATGGAACGGTAACTTAGAAATATATGGCATGAATAATCCACAAGCGTGTTTCTCTTTCAGGACATGACTTAAGTTGTATAGCTAAAGTTTATGCCACATTTCTATCAGAAGTGGAACCTGAGACATCAGAATGCAGAATGTCTCCTAGAGAATAGCTGAAATAGCAGGATGAAAACATCTATTGAGTACCCTGATTCCCAACATAAAGTTATTTCTGTAACACGACTTATAGTTTGTTCTTCAAAAATAATATTCTTTACCCACTCTTAAGGAGCATGTGTCAAAGATGTAGCAGCAAATATTTTTTCCTGCTAATACTAATATATTCACACTAGGTAGGATAAAAGCCCTATTTCTAAGTCATATGGAATAAGAGGAAGAGTGTTGTCAGTGTGTACTTGTTTGCTGATCATTCACAGCCAAATCCATGATACTTTTCTCCCTTATACAATATGCATGCACAGTCTAAATAAAGT
This sequence comes from Mus pahari, assembly GCF_900095145.1. Taxonomy (NCBI): domain Eukaryota; kingdom Metazoa; phylum Chordata; class Mammalia; order Rodentia; family Muridae; genus Mus; species Mus pahari. Next base: position 106,043,928 of record NC_034613.1, on the reverse strand, counting down.
GCCAGATATTACTCCAGTTCCAGGGAATCACAACTTTGCAAAACATTTTCCTGATTTTCCTATTTGTTTGAATGAAAATTATTCTATGTGACAAATATATTTGGCATTCTGTTCTGACTCACTTCCTACAACTAAATTCGATGACAGTATTTTGAATGAAGAGAAAATATGGCATCTGCAAAATGGTCTCTGTTTTAATATGTATTTTTTCTGGAATCTATGACCCATGTGTTGAGTAGACTCTGTTATCTGTAGGGTAGCATGACAGTTTTGAAATTTTGCACAGTACTAGAGAATGGCCTAGACTACAGGTAAGTTTTTGATACCAGGAAAATAGTTTTGATGTCTCTTGATTACATATATTGTATACCTGCCAAAACATTTACCTAATACTACTCATTACCAATAATGTTTTCTTGAGTAGTAAATTCACTAGTAGGCCGTGATTTCTCACATATGTAATCTCAATGTTTACCAGAATCGGGCAGGAGATACTTCAAGATAAAGGCCAGGTTGTTTTCAATGCATTTCTCAAAAGCCTAGGCTACAGAATGAGACTTTTAACTTAAGAAAGTAATAATAGTAAATTCAGTTGTGTAGGGAGAGATTCTGCCTGGTTTTCCAGGGAAGATATGGAAGATCTCATCTATTTTGTATCTAATCTCCAAATGCTCAAAATCAAATATTATTGTGATAACTAAGTTCAACCTTGAAAATAGAGAAGGGGAAAGGGATGGAGGCATGGAGGGAGAAGGAGAGGGAGAGGGAGAGGGAGAGGGAGAGGGAGAGAGAGAGGGAGAAGGAACTTAAAACATTTTACTTTAGGCCCCTTGGTCTTGCAAACTTTATATGACCCAGCACAAGGGAAGGCCAGGGGCCAAGTAGTGGGAGTGGGTGGGTAGGGGAGCAGGGGCGGGGAGGTATAGGGAACTTTCGGGATAGCATTTGAAATGTAAATAAAGAAAATAATAATAATAATAATAATAATAATAATAATAATGAATAAAAAGAAAAAAAAACATTTTACTTTAGTATGGAGTTTTAAATCTACCACAATGTAAAGGCTACGAAACAGCAATACTGTGTTCTCTAGAATATCTGGTTATAACAGGTTCAAAGACTAAGAGAGAAAGGCCAGATTTTGTTAAACACTGAATTAAAGACACAAAATCTTTGGGGGGTTAGGAATATTCAATTATCTAAAAGCATGGCAATGTAATCCATGATTTTCAATCCAATCAGACATTAACTACTTCCATAGTTTGTACCAAATTTTCATAGGTATGAATGTCTTGCCAGGATAGTCATTACTGGAGTTCTCAGAGTTCATATCTTTATAAGGTTGAAAACTATTTCCCTCAGATAGTAGTCATGACAACTTCCAATTCGATTAATGCTAGACAATATGGATGAAACTTTAAGTCAATACTACCTTGATTTTCCCACAGACTATGCCTCAAAAATGTAGTGTCTTCAGTGACCTTATATCTCCATCTTGCCTAAAAACCAAGACAACAAGAATAATGTTCAAATTTTAAGTGAAGAATTGATAGCAATAAAATATTGAATGACATATGAAACCATAGAGAGAAACAGAAACCAAATAATGGAATACCTACCCAACAAAGACAAGAGGAATTCCAGAGAATTCTAAGGACATACTTTTCAAAAACTGTACTCTACCAAATTAGAAAATAGAAAAGAAATGAATTATTTTCTCATGTGCCAAACTTAAACCCAGAAGAGAAAAAAAATTAAAAAGAACTATAACTCCGAAAAGATGAGATAGAAGCTGTGATTAAGTCTCCCAACCAAAAAAAAGGGGGGCATAGCTAAATGGTTTTAGTGGTAAATTCTGCCAGATTTTAAAAGAAGAGTTATTACAATACTCCAAAATTATTTGACCAAAGAGAATCAGAAGAAAAATTACCCAGAATGTGTTATTATGTCAAGATAGTCTGATTACCAAAACCATATAAAGACCCAACAAAGAGAGAATTACAGAACAATTTCCCTTATAAAAATAGATGCAAAAATACAATAATTGAAAAAAATCAATCCAAGAACATATCAAAAAAGATTATCCAATGTGATCAAGCAGACTTCATCCAAGAGATGCTAGGATGGTTCAAATTATGTAAATTGTTAAATGTAAATCACTATATGAACTGAGATTGTGTCTCTAGCTGCATATGTAGCAGAAGATGGCCTAATCAGCCATCATTGGGAAGAGAGGCCCCTTGGTCTTGCAAACTTTATATGACCCAGCACAAGGCAAGGCCTGGGCCAAGTAGTGGAGTGGGTGGGTAGGGGAGCAGAGGTGGGGGGGCGGGGTATAGGAAACTTTCAGGATAGCATTTGAAATGTAAATAAAGAAAATAATAATAAAAAAAAAAGAAAGAAAGAAAAAAAATACTTGATCATCTCATTACATGCAGAATAGTCCTTTGGAAAAAAACAAACAATTCCTCATGATCAAAGTCCTTGGTAAATTGTCTATTCAAGGGACATGCTGTCTCCTCTCCCCCCCAAAAAAAAATCTGAAAAGGGAAATTCTCAGCTTCATATGAAAATACACACACACACACACACACACACACACACACACACAAATAGGATACTAAAACACGCCTTAATGATAAGAGTACTTTTGGAGGTTTTACCTGTTTTGATATCAAATTGTACTACAGAACTATACTAACAGAAAGATCATGGTATTATTATAAAAGAAAGACACACTAATCACTAATCATTGGAATTGAATTGAAGAACAAAAAATGTATCCATTTTTGATTTTAAAAAAAAAACAAGATAGCATCTTCAAAAAAAAAATGGTGCTGGTCAAACTGGATAGCTGCATGTAGAACACAAATAAATCCTACATACCAATCTGTAGAAAAATCAACCCCAAATAGATCAAATAACTTGGCATTAGATCAGATATACTGAACCTGATTTAGTTGATTTGGAACTTAGTCTTGAACCCATTGGCACAGGAAAATAATTTCTGAAGAGAATGACAGTATTATAGGCATTAACACCAATAATAAACAGATGGAAACCTATGAACCTTTTTTTTTTAAGATTTATTTATTTATTATATGTAAGTACACTGTAGCTGTCTTCAGTCACTCCAGAAGAGGGTGTCAGATCTTGTTATGGACGGTTATGAGCCACCATGTGGTTGCTGGGATTTGAACTCAGGACCTTTGGAAGAGCAGTTGGGTGTTCTTACTCACTGAGCCATCTCACCAGCCCCCCTATGAACCTTTTTAAAAGCTTTCAGTAGTGGAAGGCTACTGAATGGAAAAATAATTTTCCTACTACACATCTGACTGAGACTATTATATATCAATAATATGTAAAGTATGCAAGAAAATAGATATCAAGAAAATCAGTAACCCAATTAAGCAATGGAATACAGATCTAAAAAGAATTCTCCAAAAAGGAAATTCACATGGGTGAAAAACACTTAAAAATGCTCAATGTCCTTAGTTATCAACAAAATTGAAACAAAAATTACTAGGGGATTTCATCTTATACACACCAAAATGACCATGGTCAATGAAACAAATAACAATTTCTCCTGACAAAGATGTGAGGTCAAGGGAACTCCCTTCCATTGCTGTAGGTAGCATAACCTTGTACAGTCACTATGTAAATCAGTGTGGCTATACTCATCCCTCAGGAATATGGGAACTGATCTACCTCATGATCTAGCCATACCACTCTTTTAGGCATATAGACAAAGGATATTTCTTCTTACCACAGAGACACTCAACGTTGTTCACTGCTATTTTATTAATAATAGCCAGAAATTGGAAATGAATTAGGTATTCATTGACAGATGAATGAATAAAGAAAATATTGTCCATTTACACAATAGACTATTACTCACCAGTTAAAATTGAAATCATGAAATTTTCAAATAAATAGAACCAGCAAACATCATCCTTATTGAGGCAACTAATAATAAGAAACACAAATATGGTATGAATTTGTGTATATATGAATGTAAGCTGTTAAGTCATTGATAATCAAGCTACAATTCCTATAACCACAGAGTCTAGGTAGAGAGTAAGGGACTATTGGTTAGGGATGTATTTTTCTTAGTAAATGGAAAGAGTATAGTTATTTATGAATGGATATGAGAGGGGGCATTGGACAGGGAAAGGTAGTGTAGATGGGGGATAAGAAAGGAATACAGGGAACACAGCGTTATTGGAATGAGAGACATGAACATGTACATATATATCTATATATCTATATATCTCTCTATCTATATAATATAATATAATATATAATATATGATATATTTCTATCTCTCTCATCACCAACTTAAGCTTCCATTACTGGGACCAGGTTACATCTTATAGAATTCCTAGCCAAAGGAGTTCCATGGGAATCCCCAAACAACTTGGCTATTACCAAAGCTGTATGTGGCTATCTAAAGACAGATGTATCCATTTAATTCCTCCATTCAGGGCCAAGGAAACTCTGAGGAAGAGGAGGCAGAATGCATGTAAGAGGCAGAGAAGTGAAAGGATAATAGGGAATCAAGGTCACAGGAACACAAAAGGTCTAGGTCATAAGTGAACTCACAGAAATTACTGCATCTTGCACAGGGTATGCAGGAATCTGTACCAGGTTGGGTCTTGGAACTGAAAGGAGAGTTGAACACAGGTTTTCATCCTTAATCTAGAATCTATTTCTACTTGATAGCTACTTCCAAATGAAGGATTAGTTTTCTCCAAGGAAGTCTCACTGGTAAAGCAAACCACGGAATCCCCATCCCCAGCAGTAGATGACATACATAAAACTAACTCAGTGGCTTCTTTCGCTATCTTTGTTTTAAAATGATAAGTCATGGCAAAACCTTTTTTTAAGTTGTATATATATTGGTTCACATATATTTTGTGGTTTCATGGGATTCCTGTGTGTGCTAACATTCCCATCTCAATGTCTGCTTGCATTTCTTGGTGTTATTTCCTTTGTTCTTTTCCTTGTTTTGTCTATTCTGATTTTATTTTATTTTAGCTATTCTTTAGATATCTATTTCTCTTCTAATAAGAAAGAGAAAGGGTATGGAACTAAAAACAATTGAAGATTGGGAGGAGCTGGGAACACTAGGGGAAGAGAAAATCCTAATTAGAGTATATTGCATAAAAACTATTTTCAATGAAAAAATATAAATCAGCTGTAATTATATAAATATTCACAATTCACAGGGATGTTTTTCATGAAGGTAGAGAGATATCTCAATAGTTACTATTAGTGCTACACTTCCAAAGACCTTGGTTGAATTTCAAGTATTCACATAAGAGCTAATGTCCATCTCTAATCCTAGTTCCCTGGGCTTCTTTTGGCCTCCTCAGGTACTGCATACATGCAGTTCATGTAAATAAGCTCATACATATAAAATAAAGATAAGCTATTTTTTCAAAAATAGCATTGTTTTCTAAAGAGAACATGAATATAAAATTAATTCTTAAGTAGAGAGTTTTCTAGTAATATGAGAATAGGCATTTGACTTTTGTAAAGTAGTGCTTTATTTAGATAAAGAGTTGATGTATATTTTGATATATAAGAGAGTATAAGAATAAGTATTTTGATCAAGAAATGTTAAGTACTTTGTAGATTTGCATTGAAATATACTTAAAGGAGTATTTATTTTATGTTTGCATGTTGTATTTATTTTACCAAAATCAAAACATAACTTGTTTCTTAGTAGTCCTCAGAGATATGGTCTTAACTACTGGCCTACAATATGATTACTTTATTGAAGTTAAAGAGTTTATGAAAAGGCTGAATAACTTCAAGGCTCCTACTGAATTTTACTTTCTACAAAAGCAAAAACTCAGAAATTAGTGATATTTATCAAAATTTCATTTATGGTAAAAACAATAAAATTCTTGTGGGGAGAAATATTTTGGGTGATTATTTTTAATTTGACAAATTCTGCCACAGTATTATTTTCTTCTTTCAATCAAATTTGTAAGTAATACAATTTTAAATAAAGAAATTTGCTGAGCTATACCATTCTTAGCATTGAACAAACAAGGTTCTTTCTGCATTGGACATCAGTAAATAAAGAAGTTTAAAACTAGTCAATGTTCTGAGATGAAAAAAGATTGAGTGTTCAGCCTTTGGTAAATCTATTATAACCATCAAGACTCAGGAAACACTGTGGAAAGGGGAATGTAAAGAATGCAATAGCTGCATGATATATTCTGAAAATTGGTCTTATGAAAAAGACAGAACTGTCAAAATTATAGTTGCATTCACAAGACCCTGGCACACATGGAGTAGATGATCTCCATGGTCCTTTTCGTAATAAAAAGCTCTTGGCAGTGGATAACTTTTGAGAGACAGAAAAACCATTCTTTATTGAGGATGTGGCAACTAATAAGTGTGCCATTCTCCAGAGGATTGTCTCAATATAATGCATGAATAGACATCTGAGGAACACCAACTGGACCTAATGAATCATCAAAAATGGATTTAGGCAAATATATATATATATATATATATATATATATATATATATATATANATATATATATATATATATATATATATATATATATATATATATATATATATATTGAACGTTCATAGAATAGACTATGGGGAACTAGAGATCCCAAAAGGGAAATGGAATTCTTTCGTGAAATTATCCATTTTTTCAAAGTTTGATTGCCAATTCACTTGGTAACAATATAATTATTGGCCACATTTACCCATCTAGGTTCTAATAGTATTTAGTGTGATGGTTAACATTTCTGAAATAACTAATATTATCTGCCTAAAGTTCAAGACAAGAGTGATGATGTTTACTTTTCAAGTTAAAATTAATATTGTAAAAATTTAGTTGACATGAAATCAATGCTTTAAAATTTAAAATTTTTAGTATATATAGAAATCTGTAAATGGGCTGTGGAGATTGCTGAGTAGTGAAGAGAACTACATCTTTTGTAGTTTTTTATTTTCTCAGCCTTAGTCTTATATAATTAAGTTGAGTTTCTTCACAGTCTCCAATTTAGTTCCTACCTCCAGGTTCCTACCTTGAGCTCTTGACTTGGTATCCATCAGCAATAAACTATAAGCTATAAAGTAAAGCTAAACTTTTCTTCTCATATTGCTACTGCTAATAGTGTTTATATCAGAGCAATAGAAAGCAAACTAAAACACCGCCTTTTCTATATAATGGGCTTTAAATCATAGTAGCAAACATCAACACTTAGTATATTTAAATTCATCTAAATATCAGTTGCTTGTACTGAAACTGAAACTATTTTTAACCTCCTGAATTTTTGGTGTTATATTTCTTTCAAAATTATACAATTTAACCAAAGATGTACAGGAATGATTTACAAAATTATGGAGAATTGAGAGCCATTGAATTGAAATTCTGAGCTGTGATTTTTAGCAACATTCAGCACAGAAAGTATCTTGAAATGAACAACACAGAAAATGCAAAAGAAAGACTGAGTAAAGCAAAATAGTGGAGCTGAGATGAGATAGTATAGATCTGTAATATTTTGAGGAGGAGAGTGTTTTCAGATTTTACACAAAAGTTCAATTACTTGGAAAATTTATGACGTCTCATTAATGACTTTGGATTTATTAGTATTGCTCTATAGCAAAGTAGATTTTTTTCTTTCACATACTCAACTTAATATATTCAATTCACAATCATACCTTAAATGATTTTAGAGGTTATGGGAAAGGAAATCAATATTAAACAAAAACTCTCTGTTAGTCTTTGAAATATGATACCCTGTAGAGATATTGAGCAGCCATATTGTTCCATAGGCCTCAGAAAACTAGGTCATAGGCTTAAATGAACAGACTACTATTGTGATTTTTGTGATAAAATAAGCACGTTAAATGGGTTTTCAGTTTATAATATTTTACCTTTTAATTGTTTCTGATGGGAGCATATTTCTTGGAGTCATTGTGCAGCTCATAAGATTATGCACATGTGATATATCTAGACTTATTCTTGAAAAAATTGGCACAACAATCTTGATTAAGTAATATGTGGTCATCAAGTATCTCTGAGCCCTGCTGTACATATGGAGTATTTGTTAAGATATCTTGGAAATTCAGCAATGAGTTTACTTATTATATTCAGGTTTTAGGTTATTGGCAGTAGAAATTTGGATTTGTGATTTTTTCTAAAGTCACAAATCCAAAATATTTGCAAAATTTTCTCTTATAGGCATCATTGAAACAAAAGTAAATTAAATGTAGGAAAATAAAGCATTAGTACATATGGTGAAACAACATAACTTAAAACCTTATATATAACTGTGTTTTCATTGGTTGTTTAATATATATATGAACATGGTATTTTTCTTGAAATATCATGTTGATCACATTACTGTATACTGACCTGAAATCTCCTTAGAGAGCCTTATCACCAAGCAAATAATAATAAAATCTCTAACGTCCCTTGCTTCTAATAGAAGAAACATACAATCAGAAGAAAATATTCAGATTTTTCTCCTTTTCTTGATGGTTCCCCCTGTACCTGTTTTTAATTCCTTTGAATGTTCTTGGTACCCAAAATTTTCCCACCTCTGAAAAGCAATCTAACTCTAATCTGCCACCACTATGATTCCCTAGAGCCACCTATGGCCTTAGGCTTTGACCAGTCCAAGGTAACTTTCTTTCCAGCAGTTTCTCTATCTCTCATGGCACATAACAAAACTTTAGAGGACCCATATCATTAATCTATGATGATTTTTGACTGAACAGAGGCATCCAATGTGTTATCCTTTTAAGTCATCTTGAGTGGTACACATTTCACTGTGTGTTGGATGACTGAATCTTGTAATAGGTGGATGTCTGTGTGTTTGGTACTCCAACCTGATTATTCTACCCTCAATTTCCCTTTCATTGCAGAAGTTTAAAGCTTCTTTCACATCTTCAAATGGAGCACATTCTATGAATGCATACCCTTTAGATTTGCCATTTGGGTTCTGGGGCACTTTGATAAAAGTTGATTTCTCAAAAACTTCCTAAAAAGTTTCTTCTAGTGCACTATAGGAGAAGTTATTTAAAACCAAAGTTTATTATTTTTATGTATTTATTTTTTTATTAACTGATTTATTCACATTATTTTTCCTTTGACCTTTCTATCTAGTGTAGTGGGAGGATATGGATCACCTGTTGATTTTTTCCCTTGGTTTAATTCAAAGACTTTCTCTTTGTCAGCTTCCCTTGGACATTCAATATAAACAATCCCTGTTCTATTCCCATCCTGGCGGACTAAACTTATCTCCATGACATTGTTATACAGTTCTTTCAATTCATCCTAAGTGACACTGAAATAGAAATTTTGACGAAAACTCATTTACAGCTTACATTTTTTACCAAATTTGCCTTTCAGGTTCTCTACATTAATTTAATTTTCAAATAGTTTTACACAAGCAAGTTAGGGCATTTTCAATTTTTTCTGTCAAAACCTGAAAATCTATATAATCAAGATTCCTATTAGGACCACTGTGACAGATACATTAAGGTTAGAAAAAAATTATTGATGGCAACTGCTATTTTGGGGACAGGTTTATTAGGATTTTGCTTTCATATGAAGAATGAGCAAAAGTTTCCATGATTCTGAGCCTCTTTTTCTGGCTTTGGTGCCTGCTTTGTTGTTTCCTTCATTTATTTTGCAAATTTTTTTTGACAATCCTTATTCAGCTTATTCACTACATTCCTCTTCCTTTTTCATTTACTGTTCCTCATCATCTTCATGTCCCTCCTTGTCCAAGGCATTCATGGGTACTTCTTTTGTAAGAGTCACCCCCTTTGACTAATATCATCTCATAATTTCTTCTTTAAAGTCCTTTTCCTCCTTCTCATCCTAATCATCTTTGCCTTCCTGATTAATTTAGGCAGGAACACCTGCTGCACTTACCACTAAAGATTCAAAATCTTTTTCACATTAACTTCTTCCTGTTCCTATCATCTTCATTGTCCTGCTCCTCTACCACATTTTCATTATTCTCATCTTTTATCTCTTGTCTTTCTTGCTGTGCTTCACCACATGTTATAGATTAACAGTTTCTATTTTACCCATGTTTGTGTCCAGTGATTCTTCTTACTTGGATGCCTTCTTGATAGATGTTGTGACTACTTTGGTTGATGTTACTTACTATCATCTTTTTAAAAAAACTTTATTTCTGTTTTATGTATATGAGGGCTTTTTGCATGCATGTCGGTGCACTGCTTGTATTCAATGCCCTCATAGACGAGAAGATGGCATCTAATCTGCTTGTATTTATGATATGGAGGTTGTGATCATCCATGTGGGTTCAAATAACTTAATTGAAACCCTCTGAAAGACCAGTGTTCTTTTTATCTAATTTTTTTTCTCATTCTACTTCCTTTTCTCTGTGTGACTTCTGCAGCTGCTTCCATAGAATGCATGACAATGATGTTTTTTTTTATTTTTTTTTTAGAAAACTACTACTTTCTCTGTTGTTATTGTAATGTCATACCTTCCTTTATTAAATGAAAGATAATAATCTCCTCTTCACTTCTGCCATCATCTTCATTCTTCTGTTTCCCTTTTATCATTACCATTTCCTTTCATCTTTGTTGATATAGCAACAATTTTGTTCAAGAAAGTTACCTATGTCATGTAACTTCTAAATATCTATCATATAAACATGATGAATGTTTAATGTGAAATGGACTGTATCCAAGTGGTACAGATGAGCCTAAAGAACTAGAGTAGCATCAATGTCAACTGCAGTTGGCAAAAATAGCAGACCACATATTCCTGCCTCTCATGTAAAGGTGATATGAGTAAATGTTTTGCTATTTTTTTAAAAAAAAACTTTTAAGTTCTTTAGATATTATGAGTGTGAATGTTCATGCAGGTAAATCGATATCATAGATTATTTGTTAGGACACTCTTGTAAATATTTCTTCTGTTCAGGTTTTCAATTTGATACAATCTACTATGTGAATAAGTTTTTTTTAAATTTCCTCATCTATGAGAGTCCTATTTGGGAATTTGTGTCAATGTCTAGAAGAATTTACCTCTATAAGTTTTTACGTTTCAGTTCTTAAGGTCTTTACTTGGTTCTGAGTATGCTGTACAGGGTGAGAGACAAGGATCTAGTTTTACTGTTTTCAAAAAACCTCTAGTTCTTCCAAGCATCGATTTTGGAAGAAGTTATGTTTTTTACTTTTTATGTTTCTGTATCTTTTCTTGAGAATCAGTTAGTTGTTGTTCTATGAACTTATTTCTGCATCATTCATTCCATCCATATATCACATATAGCTATAAATATATACTATCATATATAGCTATAAATATATATGTATATGTATTTGCATAGATAGATGGATAGATAGATAGATAGATAGATAGATAGATAGATAGATAGATAGCTCACAAGTAACAGAATATTGTTGAATTCTCATAACTTATGGTTTTCCCGGTGACAATGAAATGTCCTTATCTTCTCCCAAGGAAAGTACCTCTGTCTTTATCATTGGAAATATGTGATATAATATTACCTTTTGTGTGTTTAAAAAATTCTAGGCATCTAATATTTATGAGGTCATTTTGAGGCTTAACTATATTTGTACTCAATGAGATCTCAAGTTTAGGTTGCTGATTTTTGGAACTCTCGGTTAGATGGAAAGAATACAGTAAGTATTTCAGAGAAAGAAGTTTGAGTTATATGAATGCATTTTTTTGTTTTGCTTCTATTTAAAGATGGTAAGTAGTAACATGTTAATATAGTGGAAAATATTGGGTAAGTGTACCAATGGGCAGCTACTAACATAGGTCATGAGGTTCTAGAGATATTAAATTTGAAAATGTGTACAATAAGTGAGTGGTTGAATGCCTACACACATTTTAGTTTCCAAGAATATGCTCCCCCTACAACATTTACAACTTTCATCCCATTCTTTATATTTTACATAAAATATTATTCTCTTTCTGGTACGGAAGGGGAGTCTCAGAGGTGAGAATGAATAACTTGCTCTTCTTATGGAAGCCTCAGGATCAGTTCCCAGCCTTCATATGGCAGCTAACAACAATCTGTAAATTCATTGCCAGAAATATCTCATCTGTCGCTGTGTGCACTAAGCATATATATAGTACAAATATATACATATATTCAGCCAAACACATACAGTATAAAAAGATACTTTTTTTGAAAAATTACTTTCAAAATTACTATTCATTTTTGCTTTTAATTGTATTACTGTTTCAGTTATATATACACCTGTTTAAATGGAATTGGTTACAAGTAGTTGTGTATGTATGCATTAATAAAAAGAAAGAACTCATAACTGAAATTGATTTTATAGATAAATAAGGAAAATGTTACTACATTAGTCATATAAAGGCAAGGATCAAAAATGGTGATAGGAAGGAAGACATATTGAACAAGAATTTTGTCATCTCTGAAAGGTTATGAGTAATCATTTGTCTAGATTTCAAGCAACCTCTGCTTCGTGACAATTAGTTTAAATAACTTTTTATATCTTCCTTTTACCTTAATGGGTCATTGGAATTGAGATAATTTGGAATACTTTAAAAATAATTTTACTCAACTTTATCAGATAATTCTCCCATTTCATTTTTCCAATTCTTCTATTCATCGCCTTTTCTTAGGTGTTTCATGCTTTTGCCTCATCTTTCATGTAAAAGTGTGGTATATGTATGATACCAAAACACTGCTGTGTTAATATGGCCATGGAAGTAGCCAATTAAAATTAAAACATATTAATAACACAATCAAATTATTTAGAAATATATTTTAAAAGTACAATGACTTAAAGTTTGTGTGAGTATGTATATAGCAACAGCAGTGGCAGTAGTAGTAGTAGTAGTAAGAGGGGAAGTAGGAGGAGGAGTAAAAGAATCATATTCAGATATTCACAAATGAGAGGTAAGAATTTTCTCATTGACGTGTATTTCCAGCTCCAGTTTCTATTTCTTTCTTTCTTTCCTTCTTTATTTATTTATTTATTTATTTATTTATTTATTTATTTATTTATTTCGATCCAGGGTTTCTCCGTGTAGCCTTGGCTGTCATGGAACTCACTCTGTAGACCAGGCTGGTCTTGAACTCAGAAATCCACCTGCTTCTGCCTCCAGAGTGCTGGGATTAAAGGTGTGTGCCCTCACACCTGGAGAATGCTATTCTTATAGTGTTACTTGAGAGTTCCAAACCTCACACAGACCATGCAAGTGCTGTGTCACATAACTAGATCCCCAGCCATCTTTGTAAACATATATATATTTATAAACATTATTAATTATTTGAGAATATCGTAGAATATATGTTAAACATATTCACTCCTATTCTTCATATTAACTCCTCAATAATTCCTTGTCTTCCTTTTAGATTTCAATAACACATTGACTTTTGTAAAGGAATTTTAATCCAGCTACATTGCTGCACTGGTAAGTGATTACATCCAAAGTTATTCGAAGTCTATGTGATCTGTCTGGAATGCAGAGATGTTCTCAACTACAGTATGATCTGGTTGGAATAGAAACATGCCCTTAATGCATATTTTAAATCCATAACAATAAAGGAAGGGTAGTTTGTAGAAGAAGCAGCCTTGTTGGAATGTGACTTCTAATTGAAGGGCAGACAAAATAAAAATTCAGAGAAAGATTTGGCAATATGAGTCAGAAATAGAATAAGACAAATTCTCATGAGAAAAGCAAAGCAAAGAGGATAGATCTAAGAGGAAGGGATTCAGTGAGTGGAGGTCAGTGCAATGAATACACTGCAAAGGTATTAAATTACTTAGAAATTCATGCAATTCAGTGCATGCCAAGGCCCACCCTCAAGTGGAAGAAGGTTTCTCAGAGAAGGAGTGTCTAGGATTGATGAAAACAAACAACATGAAGTCAAATTTTGTGTCTAAGCAGATTGCTCTCTTTGGAGATCTCCAGACAGCTAGCTCCCCCTCCCCCTATCTCCCCATCTCCCTCTCCCACACTCCTCCCCCTCCTCCTTCAGCCTCCCCTTCAAACTCTCCCTTCCCCCTCTCCTTCCCACTCCCTCTATCTCTTCCTCTCCCCCTTTCTCTCTCTGTGTGTGGTGTGTGTTTGTGTGTTAATGTGTGTGTGTGTGTGTGCATGCCCACGCACTGGCAGGAGCACACACACATGCACTGCTTGATATAGTTCTCCAAGCAGTTCTCTCTGGCAGTTCTAAATAGTTTTGCTCTACAGCTCATCTCTTTCAGTCCATAAACCCAGTCTTTTATTTTACATATCAATCCAGTCATTTACTGTGTGTTCTCTTTGGATTATCCTATGAATCACCATTCTGTGACCCAGTACCTTAATTCTCCAGAGAGAGCAAGCACACATTTTCTTTTAATACTGCAAAAGAATTGAGAGGTCTGCTTGCCTCTGTTAAGCACAGACTATAAGAAATTACCATTTCTACTATACCCAGGTCTAAACTTGCTGTGTTCCAGGCTGACCATGAACTCAGGAATCTGTCTATCTTTATAAGCATGAACAAAAAAACTTAGCTATCTGGGATCTTCTGTTATTACCACCCTCTAAATCTCTTTATCTCCTTCTTTAGTATCTTTCTGACAAGTTGGCTTACAGTACAGCTACTTTTGTCCCTTGAGATTCATGAGGCCCTCATATAATTCATAGTGTCTCCTTACTTTTTGAGAAATTATATATTTTGGAACTCATGGTTTGAGAGTTCTTTTCCACAGCCTTAAGAGCTATCCTGCATGTCCCAGCATTGTCATTTTCCTGAGACATTAACAACACTTTGCCTCTGGATATATACTGTCTCTGATTATCATGGAGTCATTAACATTAACAGGGAGGACATTACTTGAAAGAGAAATGTAAATTATGTATATTATACAAAAAGGTCTTATGACCACAGCAGCCAGCCATTGACACTCATGGAAATCCATTCCCGCTCATCCTGTCCTAGGGGCAGGAACCAGGTCATTCTGTCCCTACCAAGGCCACACTGTACCCACTGGTATCTCTCCCTCTTTTGTTTTAATTCAAGAGTGCAAATATCAGTCATGAGTGAGGTTATTGAGCACTTGATTTGCTTAATGCAGACTGGAAGGAGAAACAAAGCCAGTAAGAGTAAACCAAATGTGATTTCTTGATTTATCAGCAAGGTTGTCCAGGAAGACTAAGAAGTGAACTCATGCACAACAGAGGCAAAAGCTCAAGACACTTTCACAATAGAAGAGGATCTTGCTCTATAATTACTAATATCCTTGATCTAACGATGTAGGGGATCCATATACAAAGCCAAATTAGAATTTTTAGATAAACCCTATAATTGAGATTGAATTTTAGATCAGTCAAGTTTAGTCAAGTGTGTTACACAAACCCAAAGGAAGAGTGAATCACATTGCACTGAAATCCTGATTTTAATATTTTGAACTTGGTTTCCGATAAATAGAACTACTTTCTCTAAAGCCTTAAGCTTGTCCTGAAGTCCCTTGTCAATGTTCTTCTGGATCATGAGTGCTACTGACACATTTTCGGATAAGTGATCTACATGCTATCCTGTGTGAATATCTTTAACTAAAGATGAAATGGATAAGACAAAACTAGAAAACATACCTATTAAGGTTGCGATCCTCCAAATCAAGGCTACAACAAATCTTTAGATCTTCTGGGAGCCAACTATGCAAAGCCTCTGTAAACAAATCTATCTGAGAACAGCACTTTCCCCTGAGAATATGTGGCAGCATCATGGATAAGACCCAGCCTGTAGTATACCGGGCTCTGGCTATCTCTTTAGATAGGCAAACAGAGTGTGTCTTTACCTGCCAGCCAGCTGCAAAAGTTTGAGAGTTTCTAGGATCTCCTCCACTCCATCAGGAGAGTCAGAGATCTCAGTCTACATAGCCTTTAATGACTGATCATGACTTCCTTTCCTCTTAGCAACAGACCTGTGGAATAGTCACTACAGGAGTGGAAAGGGTGAGTGATGCACATATTAAACCTGTACCAGTTTGATTGGCAGCATATCAGTTGCCCACTATTATAGATTACCTTAGTTGGTGTTTTACTGCTGTGAACAGACACCATGACTAAGGCATCTCCTATAAGGACAATATTTACTTGGGGCTGGCTTATAGGTTCAGAGGTTCAGTCCATTATCATCAGGGCAGGGGATCATGGCAGCAGCCAGCCAGGCATGATGCAGAAGGAGATTAGTTCTACATCTTCATCTGAAGGCACTAGAAGACTACTGGCTTCCAGAAAGCAAGGATGAAGGTCTTATTTCCCACACCCACAGTTACACACCTACTCCAACAGGACCATACTTTCTAATAGTGCTACTCCCTTACCCAAGCATATACAAACCATCACATAGGTCTAAAAAAAGAGCTCTTAAGACTGTTAAAATTCCTATAAGTGGGAAGTCACCCTTTTTGAATAAAAAAAAAGCCAAAGGAAAAGTTGGGATTTATTTATTTCATCTGCTAAAGAAAGACAAAATAGCTGAGGAGGAAGATATCATGTTAACTATGTATCTAGGCTAGCTAGTAACAGCTTGCCTGAAAAAGATACTGGTTTAGTAGATAGTATTATTTTATTATTTAAGGATGAAATAATGATTATTAACATAGTCATTTGACTATGGAATGCATATTTGAGTGGATTACTTGAAGCTTATAAGAATCTCCTTAAGTTTGAAAAAAAGATAATTCATTCTCCAATCACGCCCTAAGATTTTTTTCACATGTTCTATTCTTCATAACTTGTCTTACCAGCCTCACTTTTCTTGGCCTTCACATACATTCTCAGACCCTCAAACACTTTCTTTCTGAAGCTCAAAGAATAATCATTTTCCAAGACCTTCACAACACGTTATCAGACACTGGTCAAAACTTAGTTAAAAATAATGTTTCAAAGATCAAAAGAATTTTAAACAAATTCAAAAATTTTTAAATAATTTTGGATTAAAAGGCATGGACACTTATACTGTTGGTTGTAAGTCTAGTCTCTTACAGCTTAGCTATCTCTCTAACTCATAGGCATATACTGAAAAGATGTTCTACCACATCATAAGGACACATGCCTCACCATGTTCACAGCAGCCTTATTTGTAATAGGCAGAAACTGAAAACAATCTAGATGTCCCTCAACCAAAAATAATAAATACAAAAATTTTGGTTCTTTTACACAATGGAACACTATTCAACTATTAAAAACAAAGACATCATATATTTTGTAGGCTAATGTATGGAACTAGAAAACATCATCCTAAATGAGGTAACCCAGACCCAAAAAGGATATAAATTGTATCTATTCAGTGATAAGTGGATATTAGCCAAAACCTACAGAATGCCCATGATATACGCTCAAGAAGTTAAACAAGAAGGGAGGCCCAAGGAAGGATGTTTAATTCCCTCTTAGGAGGGGAGCTAAGTAATCACAAGAGGCAAAGGGTGAGAAGGACCTGAGTGGGAGAGAGGAGGAAGAGGACCAAAAGGGGCAGGACCAGGTATGTGGGGAGATAGAGAGAGGCTCAGAGCGCCAGGAGAATGAATGGAAATATACAGCTGTCAGGGTGCAGGATAGAAGTAGGTGGGAAACCTCTATAAATTCCCAGAGACATGTGACATGAGAGACTCCCAGGAAGCAATGGAGGTGACCTTAGCCCAAAATACGCAACAGTGAGGAGAGGGAACCTAAATAGACCACCTCCAGTAGTTTGACAGGGCACCCATTGGAAGAGTGGGTATACCAACCCACCTTCAAAATTTTGAACCAAAATTATTCCTGTCTAAAGGAAAGACAGAGACAAAAATAGAACAGAGACTCAAGGAAAGGCCATCCAGTGACTGGCTCAATTTGGCATCCATCCCATGGACATGCACCAATCTGTGACACTATTACTAATGGTATGTTATGCTTGCAGACAGGAGCTGAGCATGGCTGTCCTCTGAGAGGATCTGCCACCAGATACAGCCCAACCTTTGGATGGAGATCAGGGACCATTATGGAAGAGAGTAAGGAAGGGTTCAAGGAATTGAATGGGATGGGTACCTCATAAGAACACCAACAATGTCAACTAACCTGGACTCCTGAGATCTCCAGAGACCAAGTCACCAAAGTGTATACATGGGTTAGTCCAAGACCCTGGCACATATGAAGAATATGGTGGCCTTTGTTGGCCTCAGTGGGAAACTGAAGTCCAGTCCTGTCCTACCTGAGATGGCCTGGCATAGGGATTCAGCTGGTACCCTTGGTTGACTGGAACAAAAGGATTCATGCTGACCCTCATTATTTGAGGAAGCTGTGGTTGGGCCCCCTGAAAGTTTCTCTACTAAGGAAAGAACCCTTTAACAGGGAATAGCATGCCGTTTTTGTGAAATATAGATCTACATTCTCTCTGCCGATGGTATCCTTTCTGGCAGTGTGTGAACAATGCAACTGGAAGAGGATCCCCTTCTTGGCCCAAAATGCTCTTCACCATTGGTTTCATGCTTCACCCATGAGGGCATTGGTAGTTTACATATTCAGGCGGACCACAATTGAAACAAAGGGCAGAGCTTTGATCTTTATTTTATGTCCTCCTTTTGAAATGAGGAAAGTCCCTGAAAAGGTGCCACCATAGTCAGCCCTTGCACCAGCGTGGGTATAAAGTCAGCACAGAGGTGGAAAAAAACCTGTAATATTTCCAGAATGCCTTGCAGGCCTAAGCAGGTTTCTGCATACTCCACTAGGATTCTCATTCTGATGCCTCTTCATTAGGAACTATTTTTATGAGTGTATCTATTAGTCAAGCCACAAAACCGGAGGCCAAGCAGAGAAATTCAATGAGAAGTTAAGAAAAGCAAGATTGAATCAGTCAGCTTGGAGAAGAGTTTATTCTAGAATAGCTAGGTGAACCAGCCAGCCAGAGTTCAGAAAGACTTAGAAAGGGTGAGCTCATTCAGCAGTAGGCTTTTGAGATGACAGTTACAACTGGCGAATAAAAGTTATGGTTAGAGACTCCAATTTGTAAAGTTCATATATTTCTTGTTATGGAGCCATTCACTAGAGCATGCTCAACTCAGCAATAGAATCTTACCATCACATTCTAGTTAGAAACCAAATGCACAGAGGATTTCTATGAATCCTCTGACCAACAACTAAAAGACTTGTGTCTTGTACCTGCCACTGTGCTCTTTTTTTCTTAACTTATTTTATTAGATGTTTTCTTCATTTACATTTCAAATGCTATCCCGAATGTCCCCTATACCCTCCCCCCACCCTGCTCCCGTGCCCACCCACTCCCACTTCTTGGCCCCGGAGTTCCCTTGTATGGGGCATATAAATTTTGCAAGACCAAGGGGCCTCTCTTCCCAACGATGGCTGATTAGGGCATCTTCTGCTATATATGCATCAAGAGACACGAGCTCAGGGGGTACTGGTTAGTTCATATTGTTGTTTCACCTATAGGGTTGCAGACCCCTTCAGTTCCTTGGGTAATTTCTCTAGCTCCTCCATTGGGGTCTCTGTGTTCTATCCTGTAGATGACTGTGAGCATCCATTCCTATATTTGCCAGACATTGGCATAGCTTCACAGAGATAGCTATATCAGAGTCCTTTCAGCAAGGTCTTGCTGGCATATGTAATAGTGTCTGCATTTGGTGGCTGATTATGGGATGGACCACTGGGTAGGGCAGTCTCTGAATGGTCCATCCTTTCGTCTTAGCTCCAAACTTTGTCTCTGCCACTTCTTTCATAGATATTTTATTCCCTATTTT
>NC_034613.1:105977334-106023068 GCF_900095145.1 Mus pahari | reverse complement strand
AGAGAGAGAGAGAGAGAGAGAGAGAGAGAGAGAGAGAGAGAGAGAGAGAGAGAGAGAGAATTATAAATTAGGTTACCATGTGGATGTTTAAAATATCAAACAAAAATAATTGAAATCTTAAAAAATATAAAATTGTGCTATAATTTCCTTTAAAATCTCTTGATTGAATATGACTGTATATAGATGCCATGCTGTACATTTAAGATTTATTGATGACTGAAAAAAAGTTTATGATCATAATACTGAAAGTTAATATTTCCCCTAATGTAATCAAATTACCTATAATAGTACATGTGTACAGTAATTTATTAGTTCAAAATACAAACAAAAATGTTTTCTACATTTACAAGGTAAATAATGATTAAAATAACTGAAAAGAAAATAGAAAATCACAATTGACAATAAGTATACCACATAGTCACAGTATGATGTTACTTGTACTTTTCAAAAAGAAAAGAAATAAAACTATTCCTGTCTGGATGAAACAAAGGCAGCCTTTGCTTCTGAAGAAGAGGCTGAGAGATTGAAAAACAGAAGCAGAAGAAACATTTCTGTGACCAGTTTTGCATCTATTGGAAAGAAAAAAGTATTATATTTCTCCTTATTTTAGAAAAAAATATTTAAGAATAAAATTTTATGTGGCAATAAAGTAGAAATAGAATATATATTATATTTTATAATATATAATATAAAAGAAATAATAATTTGTCAATGGAAAATTAAAACAACTCAGAGTACTTGAAATTAAATGGCTTTATTTACTTATTCCAAAATTTACAGGTCAATTAGATATTTTTCACACTGTTCCAGAGGCCATGTAGGTCAAAAAAATTCTACAATAACTTTCCCCCACCACAATTTGAATAGAAAAGTGAAGAAAAACTAATGTATGTTTTATTTAGTCATTTTTCAGAATTTTAAAAAATAGAATAGATTGAGCTGTTGGCTTCAATTTTAACCCTTTGAAATTCATTTAAAGAGTCCAGCTGTTTTTAAATATCACCATACATTATTTACTATATCTGTCTATCTATGTCTATGTCTTTTTCTGTGTATATGTCTATGTCTATATCTAGATGAATGCATGGATGATAGATAGATAGATAGATAGATAGATAGATAGATAGGATTACTCAAATAAAATTAATTAGCAATTTCCATGTTGCTTTCATTTTGCCAGGTTTTAGGATCACCATGTTAAGTACTATATCTTTTTCTTCCACTCCAGAAAAGCAATATTTTTTTTTACATTAAGCTTATGTTGTGTCAAATATTTGAAAGCAAATGAATCTTTAAATTGAAGGAAGCTGTGTAGATAATGCAGTATTTAGTAGAGTTGCATAGTGTTATTTACTGCCTAAAGCCTAAACATTGTAATATAATGGAAGTTTCACTGGGTAGACTTTATAAAGTGTCTACATTTAGTGAATGTAAACTCAAAAAAAATTTACTCAGGCACTGATTAAGTTCAGTTTTCTTCTATTATAAGCAGAAAAGAGTGGACATAGAAATGCTTTCTTAAACCATATTTTAATCAAAATAGAATCACATTACTTTCTCCTCTATCATTTCCTCCATCAAGCACTATTTAGGTAACTCCCTATCACCCTCTTATGTGTCCCTCAATTTGATAGACTCTTTCTCATTGATTTATTACATACATGTATTTATGTATGTATATATATGTATACATATATATGCACAAATATGTAAATACAATATAATGAATCTGTTTTGTTGTTTGCATATACATGCTTTTAGGCTGAACACTTTGTATAACCAATATGGTAGTTCTTAACAGGAAGAGGCTAATTTTCTTTCATTATTCTTAGCTGCCTATGGTTCTTTGGTAGTACTCCACAAAATCTCCTAACATAATCTGGGATGCCTCAGGATCAGAAAATAAGTGCTTGCTGACAGCAGTTTGATATAGCTTTCTCCTGGGAAGCTCTGGCAGAGTCTGACAAATACAGAACTGGATGCTCACAGCTAACCATTGGACTGAACACAAGGACCCCAATGGAGGAGTTAGAAAAAGGAGTAAAGGAGTTAAAGGGGCTTACAACCCCATAGGAAGAACAAAAATATCAACCAAACAGTCCCCCCGGAGCTCCAAGGGTCTTATTGACCAACAAAAGATTACATATGGAGGAACCCATGGCTCCAGTCCCATATGTAGCAGAGGATGACCTTGCCTGGCATCAATGAGAATGGTGGCCCTTGGTCCTGTGAAGGTTAGATGCACCAGTATAGGGGAATGCCAGGGCAGCGAGGTGGGAGGGGAGCACCCTCATAGTAGCAGGGTAGGGGAGATAGGAGATTTGCAGAAGCAAAACTGGTAAAGGGGATAACATTTGAAACGCAAATAAATAAAATATCTGACAAAAAAAGTGTGTCGTTATATCTAGATATTATGTGCCTACTTTGGGGTTAAATATTTGATGAAATTTAATGGAATGGTGGATAGAAGATTTAAAGTTCTATACAAACACATTATGAAGGAATAACAAGAAAATAACAATCTGAATTTTATCAAACATGCCCAAATGTGTTCTTGGTCCTAGGCTACTGGTTTTTTGATTACTTTTCTTTGGCTTCTCTTCTTTACTTTCGACTGTTAAATGATTTTGATGATTTGAAGTGGTTTAAGATGAATATGTTGCCTAACTTTCTTTTCCTAATACAAAGTAGAACATACTTTTGTACATTAATAGGTAAAAGAACTTTTCTCATTTTTTTCTTTCTTCCTTGTTGCCTTTCTCTCTCCTTCATTCTTCCTTTCCTCTCTCACTTCTGAGAGTGCTAGCAATTTGTCATGTGATTTTTTTAAATTTTTATATCATAAAATTATTTTTCATGTAAATATATGTATATATATATACACAATTATTAATTTCTTTTGATAACATTTTCATGTGAAATTAAGATTTTCAAAATATATCTTGCAAAATACATGGATTCTATGAGATATTACTGAGCCATGGTGTCCTATTCTAGCTAGACAACAATTGTGCACACTAGCACTTGAGAAATTTTAAGGATATCTATAGGAAAGAAAAGCCTCTCTAATGTAACTTTTCTTCAGTTAGTATGATCATGTACTTCAAATCACTTTTTTGTCTCTTAAATCTTTAAATCTTTCCTTATTTATTTTCTAAATAGAGACATATGCCACCTAATAACCTGCAAGGAAACCAGTGTTCCAAAAGCTAAACTTGGACAAGCATTATTTTCTTTAGAATTGTTGGAAGTAAAAGCCTATTTTGTCACCATTCATTATAGAAATGACTGATACAATTTTAAAATATCTTTGTAAATATTTCTAGTAACTACCATTCCCATATATTTGTGTCTAAGGAAGTTTACCTATGACAAAAGTAAGTTTTGATATTTGAAATTATAAAGTTTATAAGAAAAAAATCCGCTCTAGCCTAAGATTATCTGATTAGTATCTTAGAACAATCTCATTCATAGCCACAAATAATATAAAATACCTTGGTGTGACTCTAACTAAGGAAGTGAAAGATCTGTATGATAAGAACTTCGAGTCTCTGAAGAAAGAAATCAGAGAAGATCTCAGAAGATGGTAAGATCTCCTATGCTCACGGATTGGCAGGATCAACATTGAGAAAATGCCTATCTTGCTGAAAGCAATTTACAGGTTCAATGCAATCCCTATCAAAATTTCAACTCAGTTCTTCAACGAGTTAGAAAGAACAACTTGCAAATTCATCTGGAATAACAAAAACAACTAGGATAGCAAAATCTCTTCTCAATGATAAAAGAATCTCTGGGGGAATCACTATGCCTGATATAAAACTGTACTGCTGAGCAATTGTGATAAAAAAAAAATGCATGGTACTGGTATAGC
The DNA here is from genome assembly GCF_900095145.1 of Mus pahari. Taxonomy (NCBI): domain Eukaryota; kingdom Metazoa; phylum Chordata; class Mammalia; order Rodentia; family Muridae; genus Mus; species Mus pahari. The sequence goes on along the minus strand of NC_034613.1, from coordinate 106,019,197 downwards.
TACAGACAGGTAGACCAATGGAGTAGAATTGAAGACCCAGAAATGAACCCACACACCTATGGTCACTTGATCTTTGACAAGGGAGCTAAAACCATCCAGTGGAAAAAAGACAGCATTTTCAACAAATAGTGCTGGTACAACTGGATCTTATTATGTAGAAGAATGAGAATTGATCCTTTCTTATCTCCTTGTACTAAGGTCAAGTCTAAGTGGATCAAGGAACTCCACATAAAACCGGAGACACTGAAACTTATAGAGGAGAAAGTGGGGAAAAGCCCATATGGGCACAGGGGGAAAATTCCTAAATAGAACTGTAAAGGCTTTTGCTGTAAGATTTAGAATTGACAAATGGGACCTCATAAAATTGCAAAGCTTCTGTAAGGCAAAAGACACTATCAATAAGACAAAAAGGCCACCAACAGATTGGGAAAGGATCTTTACCAATCCTAAATCAGATAGGGGACTTATATCCATTATATATAAAGAACTCAAGAAGACAGACTCCACAAAACCAAATAACCCCATTAAAAAATTGGGCACAGAACTAAACAAAGAATTCTCAACTGATGAATATCAAATGGCTGAGAAACACCTCAAAAAATGTTCAACATCCTTAATCATCAGGGAAATGCAAATCAAAACAACATTGAGATTCCACCTCACACCAGTCAGAATGGCTAAGATAAAATATTCAGGTGACAGCAGATGCTGGAGAGGATGTGGAGAAAGAGGAACACTCCTCCATTGTTGGTGGGACTGCAAGCTTGAAAAACCACTCTGGAAATCAGTCTGGTGGTTCCTCAGAAAATTGGACATAGTAATATTGGAAGATCCAGCAATACCTCTCCTGGGCATATATCCAGTAGTTGTTCCAACTGGTAATAAGAACACATGATCCACTACTGCTTGTGGACGTTGTACATCGTGGTGCGCACTAGGCTCCGCACCACGATGTACAACGTCCACAAGCAGATCAAATGGCTGAGAAACACCTCAAAAAATGTTCAACATCCTTAATCATCAGGGAAATGCAAATCAAAACAACATTGAGATTCCACCTCACACCAGTCAGAATGGCTAAGATAAAATATTCAGGTGACAGCAGATGCTGGAGAGGATGTGGAGAAAGAGGAACACTCCTCCATTGTTGGTGGGACTGCAAGCTTGAAAAACCACTCTGGAAATCAGTCTGGTGGTTCCTCAGAAAATTGGACATAGTAATATTGGAAGATCCAGCAATACCTCTCCTGGGCATATATCCAGTAGTTGTTCCAACTGGTAATAAGAACACATGATCCACTATGTTTATAGAAGTCTTATTTATAATAACCAGAAGCTGGAAAGAACCCTGATGTCCCTCAACAGAGGAATGGATACAGAAAATGTGGTACATTTACACAGTGGAATACTACGCAGCTATTAAAAACAATGAATATATGAAATTCCTCAGCAAATGGATGGATCTGGAGGGTATCATCTTGAGTGAGGTAACCCAACCACAAAGTCACTCACATAATATGCACTCACTGATGAGTGGATATTAGCCCTGAAACCTAGAATACCCAAGATACAATTTGTAAAACACATGAAACTCAAGAAGAAGGAAGACCTAACTGTGGACACTTTGCCCCTTCTTAGAATTGGGAACAAAACTCCCATGGAAGGGGTTACAGAGACAAAGTTTGGTGTTGAGAGGAAAGGATGGACCATCCAAAAACTGCCCCACCCAGGGGTCCATCCCATAACCATCCACCAAACCCAGACACTATTGCATACACCAGCAAGATTTTGCTGAAAGGACCCTGATATAGCTGTCTCTTGTGAGGCTATGCTAGTGCCTGGCAAACAAAGAAGTGGATGCTCACAGTCTGCTATATGATGGAACATAGAGCTGCCAATAGAGGAGCTAGAGAAAGTACCCAAGGAGCTGAAGGGGTCTGCAACCCTATAGGTAGAACAACAATATGAACTAACCAGCACCCCCAGAGCTCATGTCTCTAGCTGCATATGTAGCAGAAGATGGTCTAGTCAGCCATCATTGGGAAGAGAGGCCCCTTGGTCTTGCAAACTTTATATGCCCCAGTACAAAGGAACACCAGGGCCAAGAAGGGGGAATGGGTGGTTAGGGGAGCAAGGAGGGTATAGGGGAATTTGGGCTTAGCATTTAAAATGTAAATGAAGTAAATACCTAATAAAAATTGGAAAATAAAGGCTACAACTCGGAAAAAAAACAAAACAATCTCATTCAACAGAATACATTAAAACTAACATCAAGTCAATATTGTGATATATTTCAGTAAAATCAGTGTTGTGTAAGTTTGATGAAAGTTCAAGATCATCTAGCAAAGAAACGTGTGCTGAAGAGACTATAAAGTATGAGAATTCAAAAGGAATTGAGATTTGTAATACTTGTCAAATAATTTGCCCTGACCACTGTCAGGCAGTAAATCTTGCATATGTCATTTTTAAAAAATCAAACTCAACTTTTTAAAAAATTTTAAGATATTTTAATTTGTATTAAAAATAAACAATGGGCAATGAATGAGTGCTATCATTGAAATGACATAAATAATTATTTTAGATCGTGAAATTATTTAAAACTACTTGGAAAACCGGTTATACAATTAATTATAAGTGGCAAATCTAACATATTTTCAAGAAAAAGACAATTGTGAAGGTGTGCCTAAATGTTTCTAGTAAAGGACATATAATTCCAATTCTAATGACTTAGTTTTTGTTCAAACTTTAGTTGTAATAAAATACTAAATATGTCATAATCTTTGGACATCTCTTATAAATACTTTTATCATTTCCAAATTCTGAATTGACTATAAATTCCAAAATTGGTAGATTCTTCTGGATTATATACAATTCTTTAATTTTTAAGTTACCGGTGTCTATGGGTTTCTTTATGGCACTTTAATATATTTTATAATTATTCATCTGTCTTCTCCTTTCTTCAGTCCCAGTCCCAGCTGCTTGCTTGTCCTTTATATTTTCCTGATAACCTCCATTTTCTTTTTGTGTAACCTATGTTCCACTACTCCCTCCCTCTCATCCCTTTGCTTCTCCCTTATGATCCTTTGTGCCTCTCACAATCTCTGCTATGTTCATCTTGATTGTCAAAAATTGATAGGAATTTGAATCAGTATAGAAACAAAGCTCTAGGCATGTCTGTGCAGAAGTTCCTAAATTGGGTTAATTGGAGTGGGAAAGTGAATGTAAATCTGAGTGTGACCAGTTCCAACCCATATGCTGAAGTACCTACACTAATCACAAAGGACAAAGCAAGTTGAGCCCCAGCACTCACTTCTCTGCTACCTGACTGCAGAGGTAATGTGATCATTTTAATCATTTTTACACAAGTATGAATTTCCTGACAGAATGGAATACAAATTCCAGCTATGATCCAAAATAGGCCCTCACTTCTAAAGTTGCTACTGTTGGGTATTTTATCATATCCATAAGGAATGTAACTAATAGACAAATTTTTTACCAAGGTGTGTCATGTCTTTCTTTTAAAAATGAACATGTGATCCTTATATTTCTGTAACAAGCTTACAGGAAAATTGTTAAAGTTTTTGTTGCCCATGTCTTGTGTTACTTGCTGCCCAACTCTACCTGTCCTTGGGGTTTGGAGGTGATTCAAGGATTCAGGGACACAGACTCTGGGAGCAGGTGAGAAGTACTGCAGCAAGCTCATCTGAACACTGCTGCAAGTTCCTTTAACATCCTCTACCCACCCATGCCCCAGTGCTCCCAAGAATATACCTCTTTTAAAAAGCAGTTCCAAAACACAAAATAAAACAAAACAAAACAAAAAATAAAAAGCAGTTCCCAGATGGCTGGCATTGTCTGCACCACCAGCAATCCTTGGTATTTCAGATGGTCTTCAATTAGGCCCTCCTGCAGGAGATGCTTTTGTGGCACTTTGCAAGTGTTGGCTAAAAGTAGCCTTAGAATGCTGTAACCACAGATGAATAGGGCATCCTTATCAGAGTTTTGAAGTCCATTATGTTGACATAATCTTGGAGACCTGTCCTCTAGAAAGGAACAAATAATCTCTCAGAGACTAGTCTATAGAAAATTCTTGTAGCCAAATAATAATTTGGCTGCGTTTCCCTATGTTTTGAAACTTGGATGAAACTGAATTAAAACTTACTCTGCAGACATTAAAGTTAAGCCTAAAGTTCAGTGGAGAACCTGGGCTGTCTACTTAGGAGAATTGTAGGTGTGTGGTAGAGATTGCCCAAGAGAAAGGCTCTGTGTTCTACAAGGGGTAGACTGTAAGCTACCAAATCCTGTTGGAGACCTTTGTGATTTTGAGTTTATTTACTATTATCCCATGTGTTCTTGGGCCCTTTATAAAAATAGAAGTCTGAAATCTATTTCAGGAATTTTGGCTATCTTGTTATTTTTATTATTATTATTTTCAGCATTTAGGAATTGTGAGATAATGAAATGGTCAAAATTGCCTCTTTTCTCATATTCTTGTTCTCTTTTTGATAAGTTTTATGCATCTACTAGGATAGACATATCCTCTAAATTTTATTTTGCCATTTCCCCAATTGTGAAGATAGAATAAGTACAGAATAATAAGAGATAACCATAAATTCTATACAAGTAAGATACAAGATCGAACACCACAACAAAATAATTGAAATACAAAAATTTAATCAAATACATAGCAATTCTAAAATTAAAATCATTTTAGAGCACATTATGTCTGTGTTTCTTCTAAGTTGGTATAAATATGGCTATCACCACTCTTTTGATTGCTTATTATGGGAAGCTCTGCTGGCTGGATAGTTCTGCTGGCTTCAGTAATCTAAACAAGGTAAAACAGAATAGTACTCTTGCTCAGTGATAATTTTTTATGAAACTATACTGGACTTTCAACATGAATTTGCAGATCTGAGATCACTGCCTGACAGTTAAACATTCCTCTCTGGTATGCTGTGGATCATGCTTGTCATTCTGTTACTAAAGGCATGAGGGGTTGAATAAGGTCTACTCCTTTCTATGTTGATTTTTCAATCTCTATCTAACCAGCTGGATTGTTTATTTTTTTATAAATTGTGAAAAGTTCAACACATTTTTAGGATTCTTTTTACATAGTTGTTTGCTCAGACAGTGTTTGAATAGATTGTGGGCTCAGAGTAAACCTTAGTAATTGAAAACCTACCTAGAAATATGGAGCACATGTATTCCATATATACTTCTGTGAAGAAGAAAAAAGGAGGGCAGACAAAAGAAAAATAGTGAAACATGAGGAGGAGAAAGAGGAAGAGGAGGAAGAGAAGGAGGAAGCAGAGGGAAGGAGAAGAGGAGGAGGAAGAAGAAATTTAAAAGAAGAAAGGAAGGAGTAGGAATAGCAGCAACAAAAGAAGCCAGTGAAGGATGAAGAGAAGAGTAGAAATGAAATTCATCATTCTAATATTTATAACAGCAAAGAGCAAACTACACTTGTAATTCCAGAGCTCAGAATGATCTGCCAAGAGAGTTGCTGTGAGTGAATTCATGCCAGCATTGGCTACATAGGAAACTTGAGATCAGCCTACACAATGAGACTCTGGAGGGAATTGTTTCTTTCTTCTTTTCCTTTTTTTTTTTTTTTTTTTTTTTTTTAGCTTTTCTTTTTATTAGATATTTTCTTTATTGACATTTCAAATGCTATCCCGAATGTTCCCAGTACCCTCCCCCCACCATCTTCCCCTACCCACCCACTCCCACTTCTTGACCCTGGCATTCCCCAGTACTGGGGCATATAATATTTGTAAGACCAAGGGTTTTCTCTTCGCAATGATGGCCAACTAGTTCATCTTCTGCTACATATGCAGCTAGAGACACAAGCTCTGGGGGTACTGGTTAGTTCTGATTGTTGTTCCGCCTATAGTGTTGCAGACCCCTTCAGCTCCTTGGGTACTTTCTCTAGTTCCTCCATTGGGGGTCCTGTGTTCCATGCAATAGATGACTGTGAGCATCCACTTCTGTATTTGCCAGGCACTGGCATAGCCTCACAAGAGACAGCTATATCAGGGTCCTTTCAGAGAAATCTTGCTGGCATATGCAATACAGTCTGGGTTTGGTGGCTGATTATGGGATGGATCCCTGGGTGGGGTAGTCTCTGGATGGTCCATCCTTTCGTCTTAGCTCCAAACTTTTTCTCTGTAACTCTTCATAGGTGTTTTGTTCCCTATTCTAAGGAGGAATGAAGTATCCACACGTTGGTATTTCTTTTTCTTGATTTTCTTGTGCTTTGCAAATTGTATCTTTGGTATTCTAAGTTTCTGGGCTAATATTCACTCATCAGTGAGTGCATATCAAGTGACTTTTTTAATGTTTGGATGACCTTTATTTAAGTTTATTTACTATGAAGAAATATGGAAAGGGATTTTAGAGTGCAGACAGCATCACTCAGGATGATATCCTCCAGATATATCCATTTTCCCCAAGAATTTCATAAATTCATTGTTCTTAATAGCTGAGTAGTACTCCATTGTGTAAATGTACCACATTTTCTGTACCCATTACTCTGTTAAGGGACATCTGGGTTCTTTACAGCTTCTGGCTATTATAAATAAGGCTGCTATGAACATAGTGGGGCATGTGTCTTTTTTACAGGTTGGAGCATCTTCTGGGTATATGCCCAGGAGAGGTATTGCATGATCTTCCGGTCGTATTATGTCCAATTTTCTGAGGAATGGCCAGACTGACTTCCAGAGTGGTTGTACAAGTTTGCAATCCCACCAGCAATGGAGGAGTGTTCCTCTTTATGAATTGTTTCTAAATGGCAATAGATGCATGATTAATTTCTTTCATCCTGTGGCCTACATTTATGACTTCTTTAATTTCTCACTACTCTCCAACAATTTTGGATAATATTCATTTGAACCTCTGGAATATCTCATATTTTTCTATTGCTCCCACTGAAACCTCTTTATAAAAATAGCTGTCCATTGCTGTCTCCCCATGTCTTAGACATTTATAATGGCAAATAATGAGATGCCCAGACTATGTGTCACTTTCATTGTAGGAAATACTTCAAAATTGAAAACTTTACTTAGTAATATGCATAGACATAGAAGTATGTATATATGATATTTTATAACAGGCTAACTCTATTATAAGATGTGCCTAAGTAAAAGTGACAGATTCTGATATGTTTGTATTTCTGGTATGTGTATTTTGTTTTGAGTTTGGCAGTTTGATAATTATCATTAGAAAGTGTCAGTAACAACTTCCAATAATAGCTATTTGCTTACCTATAACTATTGAACACATCCCCAAGCAAAGAGGACAAGTAATATTATTTCCATGAAGCTCCAAGTCATCTTAGATATCCCTGCTTCAGGATGCAGTATCAACTCTTTTCTCAACTGGATTTATACACATGATGAGACTCAGAGGGGACTGAGCATATTTATGTTAAATTAGCTGAATACAGTCAAGTAGCTATTCAAACTGCAATTTATCTAATACATTGTAGCATTATATGTAAAAAGTCCCTACATTTCTTTGGACCAGTATATTAGCTGAGAAATATTTTCTCCCTACTGTGGAAATGGGGGGGGGAATATTAACTGAATTATGCAAGCATATTCTAAACTCTGGCTTGTATCATTCATTCCAATGTCCTACAAGGAAAAGCAAGTTACAAGAGCAAAGGCAAAAATCAAGATTCTGGGAAACGACATAAGGTGATAATCATAGTTTATATGCAAAGCATGTGAATTGGCCCTAGTAATTATCTATTACAGTGTGTCACCTGGAAAGTCTTAAAATGTTTAATAAGAGAAGAACACTTAATAGCAGCCACTTCTGCAGAAATGAATATATTTTGTAATTATTTCACAAAATAATATCATCTAATCCATTAAAGACTCTTTTAAAGTAGGTGATATTAGGTTTATTTCTTGCAAGATTCCAAGATACTACATGAAACACTACCTGAATTATAATATCTTAGAAGAAAGCCTATGATTGCTTTCACAGTCAGCTTCAGATGTTGTTCATGAAGACATTAAATCTAAGTTAGTCACAAAAAAAAAAAACATACATACTTCTCATTCTCAGATGATACCTTTGCAATTTACAACTCTTATAGGAACCAAACACATGAACTCAATAACCAAAGTGTAACTACTTTATAGGATAATCTGTATCACAAAGTACTTACTGGATCCATAGTTTTAGTGATGAGTAAGTAGAATAGATAACTAGTGCTCACACCTTACCATGACTCAAAGTAACTTGAAGTCGTAATTTTGATGTTTCTTATATAAAAGATTCCCAGCTACTACACTAGAGACTACTCATATTATAATATCTCAGAAGACAGTATATGATTGCTTTCATAATCTGCTTCAGATGTGGTTCATGTAGCACATTCAGTACCTCCATTTATTTGGCAACAATAGTAGATCATTTTTAAATCTTAATTTCATTGAAGGGTTCACATCTGCAACCATACCTTTTTAATATCTGGCCCAAGAAGTCACCCACTGAAGAAAGCTGCAGAACAACAGATACTGTCTTAGTTAGGTTTCTATTGTGATGAAACAATATAACCAAAAGCAACTTAAGGAGTAAATGGGTTATCTTGCTTTATCATAGTTTTCACAGGTCTGCATCTATTTAATAGGGATGGAACCTTGAGGCAGGAGCTATGGCAGAGGCCATGGAGGACTGCTTCTTACTGGTTTGCTTCTCATGTCTTTTGAAGCCTACTTTCTTGTAGCAACCAGGAACACCAGTCTAAGTATGTCAGCAAACCACAATGGGTTGGACTCTCCTACATTAACCACTAATTAAGAAAACATCCTACAAGTTTGCCTACAGAATTACCTTATGGAGACAAAGTGTCAATTGAGGTTCTCCTTTTTTCAGATTATTCTATTTTAAATCATCTACACATAAAACTACATAAGCTTTGATTTCTCAGGGTTTTCAGATAAATACATAAGAAAAATGCTAATGATTTAGAACTTCAGATGAGAAAGAGTAAGGGCCTAATGAGTGATAAAAGGAAGAAAAATCAAATACATATAGATAAACATAGGGATGTGCGATTAGAACGTATTGTGGGTAAAGTATAAAGCAAAAGGGAAATTGTAGAACCCTAAATGAACACAAGAAAAGTAACAGCAGTCAAGTGTTGAGACTCTACACTTTGGACATGTATATCTTCTTTTTATTCTGTGAGGTAGGTAAATGTATCCTTTGTTTACCAATAGGGAAACAAAGGCTGATCAAATTCTAAAATTTACTCAAATCCACGTATATCTGGCATTGGAAATGAAATCTATCCTATCAGAACATTTCTGTATGCTGACAGTAGTCTAGGTCAATTAAAAGAAAGTACATTTAAAAGATGTTGAGAAAATTGCTTCAAGAATATATTTCATTCAAATATGGCCTAGAAGATATTTACTAATATCTGTGACTCAAACAAACATTAACATTATCCGGATATACTTCATATGCATATTGAAACACAAATATTGCTTTTAATATTCAATATAATTTCACATGCTTAAATGATTCTCCAAAGAATCATTGCTTAAAATAGCACTTCAGTTTCTCTTATGACCTTACCTGCAGTGATTTATTCATGCATGCATTCAGTTATTTACTTATGCATTCCAGAATATCTATGATCACTCACTGTGAGCCAGCTATTGGGATGCCAACCTTTTTTGACAGTGCATCAGTTGGTAAAATAAATATAGCATCGTTAATTTGTAAACTTTTTAAAATCTAGCAAAGATCAATTTATTCAAGAATAGGATTGAAATGTATTTTCTCAAAATACTGATAATAACAAGAAAAAATTAAAGCTTTTCTAATATATCTAATTCTGTAGTGCTATTTCCAGCACTTTTGGTATTATACATTAATAATACATAGAGAAAACATCATCAAAATCAGGATGAAAAGTCAAAGGAAAATTATTTAAGTGCATTCAGGTATTCTTCATTTTTAATTTCCTTTTTTTTATAGTGCATGCGTATTTCTTTTATTTATCTGCCATATATAGTGACTTCCTTTTGTTTCCATTTTCTTGTTTAAGGTACTATTATAAAACACTTAATAGCTTTGTGGTTTTAGTTGCTGAGAATTGTAATGAAAATATGTTCTGAACTCTAGTACTCATGTAGTCCCTTTCAGGAACGATGAGACACCTCTGCAATAAATTTAAGTGAATTTAAAAAATGTGGTGAAAGAATATTATCCCAATGTTTTGAGTCATGAATAAAGACTTGTTGGTGTGTTTACTTTAAAATCCAGTATGAATTAAATATGTCTTTCTCTGACAATTGCTTACCTGGGAGTTGGAGAGATGGCTCTTTGGTTTCAAGCACTTGTTGCTCTTGTAGAGAACATAAGTTTAATTCCCCCACTACTAAAGTTTAATCACATACATCTATAACTTCAATTCCATTGGATTCGATGCCCTCTTCCAACCTTTGTTGATGTCTGAGGTGCACATACATACATGTGAAGAATACACTCATATTCATAACACATGAACATAAAATATAATTTTCAAAACATAAAATATAACATCTATCGTTTTTGGAATTCATCAGATGACAGTCCAAAATATGTCATGTAGTTAATTTAATTATGATTTAAGACATTGAGCTAGAATTCATTCAACATCTACTTTATTTTTTATTAGATATTTTCTTTATTTACATTTCAAATGTTATCTTGACAGTTCGCTGTACCCTCCCACTGCCCTCCCACTGTCCTGCTCCCTTACACATGTACTCCCACTTCTTGGCCCTGGCGTTCCCCTGTACTGGGACATATAAAGTTTACAAGACCAAGGGGCCTCTCTTCCCAATGATGGCCAATTAGGCCATCTTCTGCTACATGTGCAACTAGAGACAGGAGCTCTGGGCTACTGGTTAGTACTTATTGTTGTTCCACCTATAGGGTTGCAAACCCCTTCAGATCCTTGGGTAATTGCTCTAGTTCCTCTATTGGGGACCCTGTGTTCCATCCAATAGATGACTGTGAGCATACACTTATGTATTTGCCAGGTACTGGCATAGACTCACACAAGACAGCTATATCAGGGTCTTTTCAGCGAAATCTCGCTGGCATATGCAATACTGTCTGGGTTTGGTGGCTGATTATTGGATAGATCCCCGGGTGGGGTAGTCCCTGGATGGTCCATCCTTTTGTCTTAGCTCCAAACTTTCTCTCTGTAACTCCTTCCGTAAGTCTTTTGTTCCCTATTCTAAGGAGGAATGAAGTATCCACAGATTGGTCTTCCCACTTCTTGATTTTCTTGTGCTTTACAAATTGTATCTTGTGTATTCTAAGTTTCTGGGCTAATATCCACTCATCAGTGAGTGCATGTCAAGTGACTTTTTTTGTGATTGGGTTACCTCACTCAGGATGATACCCTCCAGATCCATCCATTTGCTGACGAATTTCATAAATTCATTGTTTTTAATAACTGAGTAGTACTCCATTATGTAAATGGACGACATTTTCTGTATCCATTCTGTTGAGGGACATCGTGCTTCTTTCCAGCTTCTGGCTATTATAAATAAGGCTGCTATGAACAGAGTGGAGCATGTGTCCTTTTTACCAGTTGGAACATCTTCTGGGTATATGCACAGGAGAGGTATTGCCGGATCTTCCAGTAGTACTATGTCCAATTTTCTGAGGAACCACCAGACTTATTTCCAGAGTGGTTGTACAAGCTTGCAATCCCACCAGCAATGGAGGAGTGTTCCTCTTTCTCCAAATCCTCACCAGCATCTGCTGTCACCTGAATTTTTGATCTTAGCTATTCTGACTGGTGTGAGGTGGAATCTCAATGTTGTTTTGATTTGCATTTCCCTGATGATTAGGGATGTTGAACATTTTTTCATGTACTTCTGAGCCATTCGTTATTCCTCAGTTGAGAATTCTTTGTTTAGATCTGTGCTCAATTTTTTTAATGGGGTTATTTGAATTTCTGGAGTCCAGCTTCACCACCTACATTAAATTTGTTTCCTTATATCGATGAAGCTAAAGAAAAATATCACCTAGTTTTCAAAAGGAAGAACATTTAAGTCATATAATAAGGAAACATTTTCTTTAAAATTATTGACACCTTTTATTTTCTTGTATGTATTCAACCAGGAAGGGCCAGCATAATTGTGTACTATTTTAGACAGTATTTTTTCCTTAAAAATAATGCAATGGTGTGATGGTCTTGGTAAGTCCTTTACAATAAATATTAGAATTGCTATGGTAATAAATATATGTTTTCAATTAATCCTTATTCTAAAAGAATAAGGGGCATTAAAGAGTAGTTCCTGAATGTCAGTGCTTAGGTTTTCTCATTCAAAACCTTTTCTTTTACATATATACTTTCAGGTGGTTCATTCTAAAGCCATATCAAGGTAACCAGGTATTAAATACATTTTTTGTGATCAAATAGTATTTTTTATAAGTATTTCATGGTTTTATCCTTGAAACTTCAGTTACAGTAATTAAAAATTTCATACTATAAAATTCTGTTTCATAACTTGCACCCATGAAAACCATAACCATTTGATATTATGACCTTGAGTTCAGAAATTTCAAATTGGCTTTTATCAGTAAAGATATGTCATACCTGTATACCTTTAAATAAGTAAGGCTAAATCAAATGCCAGTGGGAAAATAAAATCCTTTATTACAAAACCAAACATTACCAATTAAATTTTTATATTGGTGCTCGTTTTCAGGGTCAGTGATATTTAAGAATGTTTTCCAAGGCAGCTGACACTCATTTTCACTTGTGAGACTATATGGTACAGAAACAAAATAGAAAATGATAAATGGGTACAATTAATACTAATTTAGTGAAGAAAATAATATAAAAAATGATCTGTATTCAAGAGAAAGAGAAATTTTGTAAAACTTAATGAGATAACTATCTAGCTAATTCACAAAAGACCATCTATGATTCAATCTCACACTCATCAGAATGACTAAGATAAAAAAAAAAAAAAAAAAAAAAAAAAAAACTCAAGTGACAGAACATGTAGCCAAGAATGCAGGGCAAATGAAACACTCCTCAGCTGCTGTTGGGAGTGGAAACTTTTACAACCACTTTGGAAATTAAATTGACACTTTCTCAGAATATTGGGATTAGTTCTACCTCAAGTCTGACTATACAATACCTAGGAATAATACTCAAAAGATGCCCCACTACACCACGGGGACAGTTGCTCAACTATATTCATAGCAGCCTTATTTGTAATAGCCAAAGACTGGAAACAACCAAATGATTCACAACTGAAGAATGGAAAAAGAAAATGTTCACACTTACACACTGAATACTATCTACCTAATAAAACAAAAACATCATGGAATTGCAGGCAAATGGTTGGAACTTGAGAATATCATCTTTAGTGAGGTAACACAGACCAGAAAGACATGTATGGTATAAACTCACTTAAAATTGGACATTAGCCATAAAGTACAGGAAAACCATGCTACAATCTACATACACAAAGAAACTGGGTAAGAAGGACAGACCAAGAAATGATGTGTGAATCTCAAACAGAGGACTCCATTACAGAAACAAAATAGTCATCAGAGGTGGATGGAGAGAGGGAACTGAGTGGGAGAGGTGGTGAGGAAAGGTATGAGGATGTCAATCAGGTATGGGAATAGGGGGCAGGAAAGGACTGGGAGTGAGAATGGAAATGGGTGGGGGGATTTCTGGTATTAGCTGGAAAGCTGGTATGAGGCAAATTATATGGTGTCCATTGGTGTGACCCTAGCTCAGATTCCTACCACTGAGAGAAAGAGAGTCTGTGGTAGAAAAAGAGATGTGATTTCCCAGAGTGAGATGGTACTCAAGAGGGGCTTCCCCTTCTCTGTGAAGAAGACAAAGAAGTAATGGGTCAAGGGATTTGTAAGGCTGGGACTAGGAGGAAAGGAGGGTGGGGGCCTGACTGCAATAAAATGTCAATAAAAACTATGAAAACAATATGTAGATGATACATAAGAACATGAAAAGTAGTTCATCTTCATAGGCCATTTTATAATTTGCTATTAAAACAATGACATATTACTACTATATAAACCGGATAGTATGAATCAAATTCAAACCAGTGATAACCAGAAGCAATGGTAAGATGTGGGGCCACTCGTAGGATTATATATTAATTGCTGATGGGATAAACTGTATGGATGGCTCCAGCCACATATGTAGCAGACAATGTCTTTGTTAACCATCAATGGGAAGAGAAGCCCCTGGTCCTCTGAAGACTCGATGTCCCAGTTTAGGGAAACCAGGACAAGGAAGCAGCAGTTGGTGGGTGGGTGGGTGGGTGGGTGGGGGAACACCATCATCGAAGCAGGGGGTGGGGGGATGTGAAAAGGAGCTTCCAGAAGGGAAACCAAGAAAGGAGATATCATTTGAAATGTAAATAAAGAAAATATCTAGTAAAAAGTTTCAAATTTTTTTTAAAAAGAATACATGAGGAATATACAATTATGCATAGAAACACATATAAAGTAAATGCATTGTATTATCAAACTGAAACCGCACTCTATTTGACTGTGGAGTAGCTAGTTGTTTCAGCTAGACAGTACAAAATAACCTAAAATCACAGGCCACAACAAGGGTTGTATGATGTTGAAAGTAAATATTTCCATGGATATAGATCACTGTTTCCCTTCTACACGATTGATAGCCAAAAAGGCAAAACAAAACAAAACAAAACAAACAAACAAAACAAAACAAAACAAAAACAAAAAAACCCTCTTTACTGTTGTGTAAAATCACCTGGTGCATACATTGTATATGCATATATCTACATGAACAAGAGCACAGTATGTCTTCAAAATGTCATATTTTGAGCCTAATTTTAAGAAATGGTATATAATGTTTTGGCCGTGTTTTTCTTTTCTTCTAGTAGATCCTCCACATTTCTCTACCTACCCAGGTTCATGTTTCTTTCACTTCTCCACTTTCTTTCTGTCTCCTGTTTCTTTCTCTCTCTCAAAAACTAAGCAAAACCAAATCCAAGCCAAAAAAAAAAAAAAAAGAAAGAAAGAAAGAAAAAGAAAACACACATACACAAACACAAACCAAACTTCACAAAATCAGAAAGCAGAATAAACAGTCAGAAGATCAATTTAAAAATGCCCAACTGAGACTAAAAGTGTACAAAAATTCCGTTGAATTTTTTTTTGTTTTGGACAATGACACCTCAGCATGAGGCCGGCTCTGAAGTGTGATCAATATACACATTGACACTTATAGGAGAAAACTAGCTCTTTTTGCAGATAGATTGTAGGTTAAGGGTGCGATTCCATGATCACATACCCATTTTGGTGCTACAAATCCATCTTTCTTAAACCTGGGGTGGGCTTGTGCTACCTTCCAGTCTTTTGAGTTCATAAATGTATGGTATTTACTCACTGAGATGCAATACATTTAATCTCATAATAGAACTAGAAATACTTAGTTAAAATAAAAGTGACTAAATGCATGTGGCTTTAAAAATACAGTCTGTGATTAGAAATGAAACAAATCTTGGAGTGAACATTATTTCTACCACTAATTAGCTGTGGGATTTTGTGAAAGTCACTTAACCTCTGCAAACCTCATATTTCTCATCTCAAACACAGGAATGATAATTATTGCTCTACATATTTCACATAAGGTAAGAGAGTTTAAAAGTGCTTTGCATACTACCAAGTGCTTTACAAGTGGATAGAATTAATATTGAGATTTATATACATCTTCTTTTATAGTGAAAATAGTATCATAATGAATAAAATGTCAAATAGAACTTTTATCATTGTGAAGAGCTCTTGGTGCCTCTTCAAGAATATTGACAAGAAATTGACATTGGGCGAGAACAAGTCTCCGAATACCATGGGACCTTTGTTTATGCCTTGTTTGTTCCTTGACTACTTTGTTTATGCCTTAGAACTGACAATATTCTTTGCATGTGCCAAGAATGATATAAGAATAGACTGAAAAAAGTTAACTGGCTTCAGCACTTGCTGGAATCATACTATCATGTTGTCTAATTGTTTTTTCTTTCTTTAATCCTTGCTTTCTACCTTGAGACCTCTTGACTGACTAGGCTGGTTTGGTCACATGATCTTCTTCTAGACACCTGTACTTCTAGATAACTACCAACGAAACCACAAAAATCATTAATCAATTAAAATCAACATAAAACATAATATCGTCTGTGGGTATTACCACAAAATAGGAAAGTGTGGTGGTCAATATCACTAGCCATTTAATATTATAGCTAAAATAGATTCATCTGCAAAGACAAAAGACTGTATAATTCTGTAACAAAATACTAATATTGAGCATATGTGAATAGTGAATTTCTAAATTATTTCAATTTTCCTAACGATTTTATTCTTCATTTCTTATAATGTACAAATTATATTTCTATAATATTAAGAAGGTTATTGTTAAGGAGAAATAATTTATATCTATGGAAGCTTATGATCTATTACATAATTGCCCTTTTCTCACTATTATCTACACATATAGAACATGTATTAATTAGCTTTGTAACTTTTGTGAACCTATAGTCAAAATAAACACTTAAAACACATACTAAAAGAGACAATTTTATTGCCCTTCTTTCTTTCATCTTTCCCTCCAATTTTTTCTTTCTTTAAAGCCTTGTACCAAAAATGTATGCCAAATAATAGAAATAAAAACAATAATAAAATCATAATTTACTTGATTCTATTGAGCTTCTATATTTCAGAATTAATTCTTAAAACATTTATAATACAGAGCCAATGTAGTATCTGAAAACTTAAAAGAGAGTGCCAATTAAGTCCATTATTACAAGAACAAACAGATGAATCCAAAGGTAAATTCACATAAATATAAGCAAATATCTTCTACCCAACAATGTAGTAAACAGGTTTACATATATTTAAGCTCATCTTTATAAACACAATTCTTTCTTCCCTGCCTTGGTACATGATACTTTCATCCATCTTGTATAATCCACAATGCATTTTCCTTGACAACTCTTTTCTCCTTAAATGGTTTTTCACATGACATTTCAATCACAAGGACTTCTTTCTTTCCCTTAAATTTACTCACTTTGCATCCTGCTCAAAGCCCCTCCCATTCACCACTTCCCATCAACCCCCATTACTCCCTCCCCTTCTCCTATTAGTTGAAAATTTGCTCAAAAATATACAAGAAAAAATCTCTAATGTTTCACAAAATTTAGTTTGCCAATGGTACAACAAGCGAAATAGAAATAAAATAAAAACAACAAAATCCATGTCATTTCTATTTTAGAATAGTATGATTTATAAACTGATTTGTTCTTAAATAAGTAATGCTAGATTTTTATATATTTAAAAACTAACATAATAATACAACACCATTTCATTTTTAAAATTTTAATTTTATTTCTTAATTTATTCACTTTACATCCCTCTCACTGGCTCTGTACCATTTACTCTCCATGCCCACAATATTTTCCCTCATTCCCTCTCCTCCCCTTCTCCTCTGAGATAATGGAGACCCTTGGTTATCCCCCAACCCTGGCACATCAAATTTCTGTCAGGCTAGGCACATTATCTTTCACTGAGGCAACACAATGCAGCCCAGAGAGAAGAACATATCTGACATGTGACAACTGATGTGTTCAGCTCACATCTGAACACAGCATACTAGGCCAAAACAGTTCCTTGTGTAAGTGGTTTATTGGGAGAAAGAGAGGCAAGGAATGTGGCAGCAGAAAGAGAATGGGGGAAGAAAAAGAGCAGGGGTATTCCTCTTATATACATGGATGGTGACATGGCCACAGGTAAAGGTGGAAGGTAAGTCCAATGGATGCTGGGAATATTGTGGCCATTGTCTTGGCAACAAGTGTGTAGGTCATGCTGCTAGCCTATTTGAAGTCAGAGGTTTCGAAGGTCCTGATACCAACATATGTTCCAGCTGGGCGGTGGAGGCGCATGCCTTTAATCCCAGCACTCAGGATGCAAGGCAGGCAGATTTCTGAGTTCGAGGCCAGCCTGGTCTTCAAAGTGAGTTCCAGGACAGCCAGGGCTACACAGAGAAACCCTGTCTCAAAAAAAAAAAGTATGTCCCTTATTGTTATTATAAACAAAAGAAAAAAAAAGAGGAAGGGGAAGCCAATAGTGAAAAGGGAATGAGGGAGCCATGTCTCATAAGCTGCTTCCTGCTGTCTAGGGGCATCATCAATTTTGATGTGTAGCTGACTTTCAACATCAGGATCCAGGTTTCTCTGTGGACAGCGGCTCTTCATGTGGGCAGCCACTGGTAATCTTGTAACAGGAGCTAATTCATACTTTGGTTAGAAAATTTTTGTATTGTAATTGAAGAAATGTAGTAACAAGACTAGCAAAACAAGGAACAAATAATAATGCCAGGAAGATGACTAGGAAAGCTGGTATGAAAGTTAGTATCCACTTCCATAGAGGATTTTCAAAAATCCCAGAACTGGATGTCTCAAGTTCCTTGAAATTCTTTTATGTCTGACTGTAGCTCCTGGATTTTATTTCTTACTATCCCAGATTGGTTGACTTAGAAACAGCTGATTTACAGTCCTAGGAAAACAAGAGGGATTTTCTATATTGCTTCAATAAAATTTGATTAATTACCTTTAATAACCAGAACTTAGTTGTGATATTCTAAAGAAGACAGAATTGTGCCTAGACAAGGAATTTAGGTGGAATTGATTAGCCACCATTTGTATTTTAATTTTTATTTGATCTTCAATACAGTAGAACAAAAAACGGCTAAGACATAAGGTTCACTGTTAAGTCTTCCAACAATTTCAACAGATAAGTCTATGGGAAAATATCTTCATTCACGAATATCAAAAACAGCAGAATGCATACAGTAACTTTGACAGTGTTTCTGAAGAGATAGTGAATTTTATGTAGTCATTATGAAGTTGAAAATTACAAAAATAGGTTATGTAAACATCTGTCTTAGTCAGGGTTTCTATTACTGCACAAACATGACCAATAAGCAGTTGGGGAGGAAAGGGTTTATTCCATTCCGCTTACATTTTCCACATTGCTGTTTATCACCAAAGGAAGTCAGGACTGGAACTCAAGCAGGTCAGAAAGCAGGAGCTGATGCAGAAGCNNTGGAGGGATGTTCTTTACTGGCTTGCTTCCACTGGCTTGCTCAGCCTGCTCTCTTATAGAATCCAAGACTACCAGCCCAGAGATGGTCCCACCCACAAGGGGCCTCTCCCCCTTGATCACTAAATGAGAAAATGCCTCACACCTGGGTCTCATGGAAGCACTTCCCCAACTAAAGCTCCTTTCTCTGTGATAACTCCAGCTGTGTCAAGTTGAAACAAAACTAGCCAGTACAACATCTGTTGGGGAAAACTTGATTTTGCTAATAAATAGATAAAATTGCAGACTAAAGTAATAGCTCAAAGATTAAGATCACTGGTTTCTCTTTCAGAGGACCCAAGTTTGATTAGTAGCACCAACCTGATGACTCACATTTTGTAACTCCAATTCTAGGAGATCCAATACACTTTTCTTTCTGCAGAAAGAAATAGTCATAGACATGGAACAAGGTATACATGGAGGCAAAACAAACATAAACACAAAAAAATAAGAAAAAATATAATTCATAATAAGTGGATGAGATTTATTTCATACTATTTATTACTTTGTACTTAAGTACCAAAATGACATTACAATTTGTAATTAGAAGTTTGTGGCATGTGAAATATACTAAAAAGATTATAGTTGCTATAAATGAACTGCTATACATTTGATACCAAAATAATGGACTGATATGACTATAGAGTTCACCCCAAATTTTAAACCTTTATTTATTTTTTTTATTTAGGAAATTCATAGTCTATACTTAAGCTGGAGTCTCAAACTACCACACCATTACAATAATATAATAAAATACAAATATCATATTCAAAGTGTAATTTAAACATATTTAAAAGATGTGCTTATTTTTATTCCTTTTATGTTTATGACTGTTTGGCTGCATGCACGTGTGAGAGTGTGTGTGTGTGTGTGTGTATGTATGTATGTATGTGTGGACGCATGTGCTTGGTATCCAGAAGCCAAAAGAGAGCACTAACTTCATAGAACTGAAGTTATGAAGCTATAGATGATTGTAAGGTATTCTGTGGTTGTAGAAACCCAAGTCTTCTGCAAAAAGAACACATACTCTTAATAGGTGAGCCATATCTTTACCCACAATTGAATACATTTTTAAAACTATTTTTCTTTATTATTTTTTTGTATTCTTAAATTTCTTTTAGTGTTTTTTTGTTTGGTTGGTTGTTTTGTTTTTTGTTTTTTGTTTTACATTTACTTTAGTGGGTCAGTTCCCTTAGATGTGTTAGAGAAGCATGTAGCATCTTCTTTTATTAAATGTATTTATTTAATTTTGAAAAAAGAATGTGTGTACATATGGAAACTATGTATGTGTTTCCACTCACATGCCAATACATGTATATGAAGGTCAGAGGAAAACTTTCTGGAATCAGTTCTCTCCATCCCTCTACAGGACATGAATTCTTTTATGTCATGTTGAGTACTCCACAAAGACACAGTGGCTTCAGGCTATAACTCTAATATAAACCTAGGAATGATTTTATTAGGGGTACGTGCTAGACCGTCCATTTTTTACAGGCGGATTATGGTGGATAGAACTAAAGTATCATGCTTGTATGGAAATCACTTTTATTTGCTGAGCCATTTTGCAAGTACCAATAAATATATTTTTAACATAATATATTATGAAGCAAAATGCAAAGTGTACCAGGTCATGGACAGACACATGTTAAAAAAAAAAACAATGTCTCTTTTAGTAAACAAGCCAATAAATATATAAATTCAATACAGAAATATTAATGAAATTGATTTTTCATTAATAACAAAAATGACAACAAAAAGTGCATGTAAAACTTGATATTCTAGCAAAGCTATGTTTATGCACATGGTACAGACAAAGATAAGGTGCACCTTTTCTTTACCAGGACCAATCAGCCTCGACAGCCTTTATTTGAGGTATTATGGTATCATCACCTATTTAACCAAATCATCACAAATCATTTGCCAAAGGAAAGTCCAGCAACAAAAATGACATAATGGAAGAAGATACTATTTTTCATATAATTGGATCTAAATCTGATAAGGTACTTGTTACCACAAAAGAAATACAAGCTGCACTTTATATTCCAGATTCTCGATCTTTTCTCTTCTCTTTTAACAAGCTTAGTAGTATTGAATAGTATCTGTATTTGTATAGAAAAAGTTTTTGTTTTAGGATAATTATAAGTTAGTATGTGTACAACAGGGCTTCATCTCTCATATATGAAACTACTTCTAAGCAAAAATAATTTATGAAAAAAGCAAAGAAAACACAAGATTTTCAAAGAACAAACAGAATTTGGTTCTCTAATTTGATTTTAAATACTGCTATGAAGATTAAAAACATACTTTAGAACTGAAGGGAAATATATATATTTGGTGCCTGGTTTTTGCTCTTCTAATAGATAAGAAGCATGTCTCTGTGATCAGTGAGACAATTGTGTTTCTCCTTGTTTCTCGTTCAATGACTAATAGATGAATATTTTATACCTAGGCATGTAAGACTTCTAAGGTATTTCTGTCACTACTGTTGATATATTCACAGATAATGGGCAAGAGCACACTCAGTGCTAAATCAGTTCCGATCTGCCATCATTACACCAGCAAATGCTGATGATTCTTTGTAGCAAATATCATTTTTTTCATTATGCAATATAATACCTTTCATCATTAACATACACCTAGACATTTCTGTAAGCTGTTCATGGTCATTCTAATGGAAACTGTATTATTTGCAGTGACTTTTTTACATGAATATATATATATATATATATATATATATATATATATATATATATTCCACCCAGAAACAAAGAACATTTTATTAGATATTTTCTTCATTTGCATTTTAAATGCTATCCTCTTTGCGAGTTTCCTCTCCAAAAATCCCCTATAACCTCTACAACCCCTGCCCCCCCAACCCACCCATTCCTGCTTCCCGACCCTGGCATTTCCTTATACTGGGGCATATAATCTTCGCAAGATGACGGGCCTCTCCTACCATTGAGAGCCAACTAGGCCATCCTCTGCTAAATATGCAGTTAGAGACACGAGCTCTGGGGTACTCGTTAGTTCATATTTTTATTCCTCCTATGGGAATACAGTCCCCTTCAGTTCCTTGGGTACATCCTCTAGCTCCTTCATTGGGGACTCCTTCACTGTCTTTCATCCAATAAATGACTGTGAGCATCCACTTCTGTATTTGCCAGTCACAGGAATAGCCTCACAGGAAACAGCTATATCAGGGTCCTGTCAGGAAAAATCATGCTGGCACAGGCAGTAGTGTCTCTGGGTTTGATGATTCTTTATGGGATGGGTCCCCAAGTGGAGCAGTTTCTGGATGGTCTTTTCTTCAGTCTTAACTCCATACTATGTCTCTGTAACTCCTTCCGTAGTCATTTTGTTCCCCATTCTAAGAAGGAATGAAGTATCCACACTTTGTTCTTCCTTCTTCTTGAGTTTCATGTGTTTTTCATATTGTATCATGGGTATTCTAAGTTTCTTGGATAATATCCACTTAGCAGTGTGTGCATATCAGGTGTGTTCTTTTGTGATTGGGTTACCTTACTCAGGATGATATCCTCCAGATCCATTCATTTGCCTAAGAATTTCATAAATTCATTGTTTTTAATAGCTGAGTAGTACTCCATTGTGTAAATGTATCACATTTTCTGTATCCATTCCTTTTTTAAGGGAGATCTGGCTTCTTTCCAGCTTCTGGCTATTATAAATAGGGCAGCTATGAACATAGCTGAGCATATGAACATAGTGGAGCATACGTCCTTATTACAAGTTGGGACATCTGGGTATATGCTCAAGAGTGGTATTGACTGGATCTTCCAGTAGTACTACTTCCAATTTTCTGAGGAACCACCAGCCTGATTTCCAGAGTGCTTGTACCAGCTTGCAATCCCACCTGCAGCAGAGGAGTGTACCTCTTTCTCCACATCCTTGCCAGCACCTTCTGTCACCTGAATTTTTGAACTTAGCCATTCTGACTGGTGTGAGGTGAAATCTCAGGGTTGTTTTGATTTGCATTTCCCTGATGATTAAGGATTTTGAACAATTTTATCAGGTCCTTCTCACTCATTCAATATTCTTCAATTGAAAATTCTTTGTTTAGCTCTGTACCCTATTTTTTTAATAGGGTTATTTGATTTTCTGGAGTCAAGCTTCTTGAATTCTTTGTATATATTGGATATTAGTCCCCTATCGGATTTAGGATTGGTAAAGATCCTTTCCCAATCTGTTGGCAGCCTTTTTGCCTTATTGACAGTGCCCTTTGCCTTACAGTATCTTTGCAATTTTGTGAGATCCCATTTGTTTATTCTGGATCTTACAGCACAACCCATTGCTGTCCTGTTCAGGAATCTTTCCCCTGTGCCCATACCTTCGAGGCTTTTCCCCACTTTCTGCTATATAAGTTTCACTGTTTCTGGTTTTATGTGGAGTTCCTCGATCTACTTAGTCTTGAGCTTTGTACAAGGATATAAAAATGGATCAATTCACATTCTTCTACATGATAAGTGCCAGTTTAGCCAGCACCATAGCAAAGAATATTTTAAAAGTTTTGGAAAATGAGATGCAGAAGTGATTGTACTTTTCCAGTAAAATTTTTATCTGTGGTTAATTCTTTGCATATATCTCAAAGTCCATGTAGATAATATTTTTGTAAAACTACACATCTCAAACTTTTGATATTTCAACAGTGATTTCTGATTTTCTCTCTAAATATGAATGTTTGGGTAATTAATTGTTATGTTTGTATCACATTATCTGTGCTAGACTCCATACTTTTTATTCCCCATTCTATCATGCATACCCATTAATTGCTAAGAGTCTCCAGATTGAAATGAAAAAATGACTATTTAAACACATAAATCTCTTATCTCATTCAATGTCAAATTTGAAACCTCTTGCTTGAGCTTTATTGTTTATTTAAAAATATCTATTTTTTCAATTCTTTTTTTTTTCAATTCTTCATGCAGGCACATTTTCTCTGTCTAATTGTTTACCATTTTCTGGTATATTTTCACATAGATGCTCATAGTTTCTTCTTACTTTGCTTTTACAACATAAGTTTCAACCATCTTAGAACCTTTTAATAAAGCATGGTCTAACGAAACTTGTCTAAACAGTGCAATATCACTGAATGTCTCAACTGTTTTGTGATTAAGTTCCCTTCAAAGTAAAAGCAAAACTGCATTGAATCTTAAGAAACCATCAAAGATATAACAGAGACTTTTGGGGAATTGTTTGGCATTCAGTTATTTTCATTTGTTATACAGAAATACAGGTTACTAGATTATTTTAGTTATTTTATATAGCTTGCCAGATAATCAGCTTCAAGTATTCCAAATATGACCAAAGTTGATATTCTTTATGGATCATCTTCCTATCAAAAACATGCTGAATGTAGGACAAGGGTGACACTGAACTTTTAATAAGTAGCAGCATCATTTTCTACAGTTTCTCAATTGAAAACTATCACTATCTGATCTAATGTTTTGGCATTTCGAGAATGAAAACACCCAAGTCTTACTCACTGACAACTCCCTAGGGAAAGAAAGTGTGTGCAGGTACCTTAAAATCACTATGGATGTATATGAAGGGAAGAGCTAGTCAAGTCTGAAACCCCTGAGTCTAGTGATCTCCTAGAGAATTTTAGACTATTGATATTTTTAAAAAGTATCTAACACATGGATGGAGAGACGGCTCTGCAGTTAAGAGCACTGACTGCTCTTCCAGAGGTCCTGAGTTCAATCCCCAGCAATCACATGTTGTCTTACCGCCATCTGAAATAGGATCTGATGCTCTCTTCTGGTGTGTCTGAAGACAGCTACAGTGTATTCATATATATTAAATAAATATTTTAAAAATTATCTAAAACTTTCTTACTACTTAGTCACAAAAGACTCCTTAAGTAGGAATTCCTTTTCTGCTTTTTTAATGGCACTGTTATAAACAGCACAACCCTGTGTTCTTATACCAGGTACTCCAGTAAAGTTTTGGCGATAGAACGTAAAACTATCACATGTAGTAGGAACAATTTTAATCCCATTTTACTAATGGGGCTGAAGCACAAAGAGGTGAGAAGGTACAGAAACAAAATGAACAAAATTACTTCTTAGTTTAAGAAGAAATTTATATCATTGAAATTCTTATTCAAGTTAGGAAATTATACGCATTTACTACTAGAAAAATCGTTTTAAATTTTATATTGTGGAAGCCTGTTTAAAATATATATTAATTTAGGCATGTCTTCTCTCCATGCTCAAAAGTTGTTATGAAATCCGCCAAGCACTTAAAATAACCATAATTGTCAATCTCAAAAGCAGTGAGGCTGAGAAGGCAAATATAGATTAGGATGCCTTTTATTCTCAGCCCCAAATATGCACTATCAACAATGATAACTTGTTATCATTGGACTATGCAAAGACAGCCTGGTTTCCAGTTGAGGGTAGATGTTGAACCCCAGGACCCAGTGGTGATAATTCACCTATATGGGACTGAAGGAGTTCTCTCATGTTTCCTGGAACCCTGGCTCCTGTCGAAGTTACTGCAACCTCAGCCCCTACAAAAGAAGCATGGTTAGTAGTCATGTAGGCAATTTCCCAAGCTTCTGACTTTCAGGCTAAACTCCTCCTCAGTTACCTCACAACAATAAAGATAGCAACATACCAGAAAAAGGGTTGTTTGGCCCTTCCTCACTCTCTTGCTTTCTTGCTCTTACTCCCCTTACTCTCTTCTCTCCTCTCACTCTCTTCTTTCCCTCTTACTCTCTAGCCTTTCTTCCCTCTCCCCTTTTCCCCATTCTCTCCTCTTGGCCATGGCTGCTCTCCTCTCTCTCTCTCTCTCTCTCTCTCTCTCTCTCTCTCTCTCTCTCTCTCCTCCTTCTCTCTTTCCCCCTGCCTTTCTATAATAAAGCTCTAAAACCATAGAGTGTCTCTGTTCCTCAAGGCCCACTGCACAGAGACTTTGTGGGAACCTCTCTCCCTAAGCCCTCTCTCCCATAACCCCGGGGTTACAGAGTGTCACTCTGGGGCCCCTGGTTTCAGGTGCTGCACCTAGTCCACCACCAGTTCAGTGGAGTCAGTGTCTTAGATGCCCACCCAGGGCCAAGTGGAAAGCGTTCGGCAGCCCTCCCACATCAGCCTGCCCAGAGTATAGGAGGAACTCTAGCCTGACTTGGGCTATCCTCTCTTCCCCCCTCCTTCCTGTTCCCCCTTTTTAGTTTCCATAATAACTGAAAGAAGGGAAAGTTTCTTCAATGTATCCCTTCAAGCTCACCCCAACCCTGTTGGTCCACCCTAGAGTTGTTGATTTTGTAAAGTATGGTTTTTACTATATTCTGCCAACCTTTTACAGCTTATTTATATAGATAATATATTCAGTCAGTTTTTTAATGCCAAATATTATCAAAACATAATATTTTATTGTATTTTATTGGGGAAAATAGCCTACTCTTTTTTTGTTTTGTTTTGTTTTTTTGAGACAGGGTTTCTCTGTGTAGCCCTGGCTGTCCTGGAACTCACTTTGAAGACCAGGCTGGCCTCGAACTCAGAAATCTGCCTGCCTCTGCCTCCCAAGTGCTGGGATTAAAGGTGTGCACCACCACACCCGGCAATAGCCTACTCTTAAAATATTAATAAAATATGAACATTCCATTTTATTGCTATGTAGATTAATCTTAAATTTTTAGTAGTCACAAAATTACTATGGATGCTAATTTTCTATTGAACCATATTGAACACAGACAATACACAGTGTAATGTTTGGTTTGGGAAGTTTGAACAAGGGTCTCACTGGATCCTGGACTGGCCATGGATGGGTGATCCTCCTCCCTGCCTGTGCTTCCTAAGAGCTGGTATTGTGAATGTGTATGGCAACAGAAAGCAATGAATATTCTATGCATGCTTTCATGATTAAATCCATAATCATGCTGATTCACTCTAAATACTGGGAACACCTCAAAATCTCTCTCTCTCTCTCTCTCTCTCTCTCTCTCTCTCTCTCTCTCTCTCTCTTTATATATATATATATATATATATAGATAGATAGATAGATAGATAGATAGATAGATAGATATAGATAAAAGAACAGAACAGAAAGCAATGTTTTCTTTTTTGTACTTTCTCCTTTTTTCTTATTTATTTGATATTTTCTTTATTTACATTTCAAATGCTATCCTGAAAGTTCCCTATACCCTCCTCCTGCCCTGCTCCCCTACCCACCCACTCCCACTTCTTGACCCTGGCATTCCCCTGTACTGGGGCATATAAAGTTTGCAAGATCAAGGGGCCTCTCTTCCCAATGATGTCTGACTAGGCCATCTTCTGCTACATNTGCAGCTAGAGACANGAGCTCTGGGGGTACTTGTTAGTTCTTATTGTTGTTCCACCTATAGGCTTGTAGACTATGGAATTGAAACACTTGTTGTAGCATCCATATATCCTTACCTACTACCTGACTGAACATGAGTATCTTAATTCTTTCATCCCAAATAGCATCATTTGTACTTTAATGATAATAATGTCTTGTAAGAAATGGATAAAGTAATATAGTCTGTGTAAAACTTTCAGCAAGCTGACTGGAATACAGTAATTGATCAATAAATGTTTCATATTATTATCATTTTTCTACTGAGAATGACAACACAGTAAATATAGTGTGTGTTACTGAGCCACTCAGCAGTGAAAACATAAGGTGGAAAATATTTGGGCCTAGTACTAAGATTTGAAAAGAACTCACTGTATTACATACATGAATTTCACAGTTTAAATCACATAAATCATTGGGAATATAGAGTAAATATAACAGAGATTTATAAAAAGGTTTATAGCCATGTCTAAGAAATAGCCAACAAAAATGAAAACCAATTTAGATGTCTTCATTTGTAGAGTTTTATGATAAAAAAAAAAACTGCAGTGCTAAGACTCAAACTTAGCACTTTATAAGCGCTAGGCAAATGCTCTACTTGTGTATCATATTGCTAGCATCTCTTTTCTGGATTGGACTTCATTGAGAAGTACAGATTTTGTTTGAACATACTAGAAGAACAGGGTAAACTCAAAATTGTGACCCACTTGCCTGTATTTGCTAAGTACAGAGATTGTTATGGGTCTGGAATGCCATGCCCTGTTAATGTTCCATGAATGGATAAAGAGGAGGTAGAAGAATAGAAGGGCACAGTGTTTTATAATAAGTTGGGTTTGAGTGACTGGTGTTTATAATCAGGTAATTTAATAATAGTGGAATAACAGAAGAATATTGAGCAAGAGAGTACTACACTCAGATCAGTAATAGCTAAGGACTAGAAAGCAGGACATCAAGTACAAAACAAGTGAAATTATGCACAACAAAAGTTTATAGGCAACTGACAAATAGTTTTCGAAGTATTTGAAGCACATGAAAGGTAAGGGAGAATCTGTAAAGCTAAAGTCACAAGATTTGTCAAAATAAGAGATAGATGATGAATGAATGGAAAAGGAAAGAGATATGGAATTCCAGAAACATTTGTAGCCTGTATTAACAATCAAAGATGGCCTTTGTACCAGATCAAAGGATTTCAGTCAAGTTTCACAGTCTGTAATATAAAAGGGACTACGTGTGTTGTCAGTGAGATGTGTAGTCTAAGAGATAGTTCCCATGAATTTGCCAGATGAGACTAACAAAATTTTCAGAAATTGGCTTACAAATTCACAGAATCCATATTGTGAGAGCTAGCACACAAAGATAATATTGATTCCTTGGGTAACTATAGCTAACTCACAGATTTTTAAAACCATCCTTTTCAGTAAGTTAATTAAGAATATTCCATTTTTTTCCTTGTATGAATTTTTTTTAACTGATAGAAACTCTTTTGAGACAAGAAAATGGCAAACAGTAGGTTAAAATGGCATCACACATTAGAGTTACAGACAAAAGATTGAGATCCAAATGCCAGGTTCAAACAGGGAAAATTTACTAAATAACAACAATAATAATAATAATAATAATAATAATAATAATAATAATAATAAATAATAATAATAATAATAATGTCACAAGTTTTTCACTAAATGCTAAGACAATCAAAAATGAAATGAAACAAAAAGAATAATATCTATGTTATTTATATTAGAGAATAAGATCATTTATAAACTGATATATTCTTAAATATATATTAAGGGAAATATTTTAAAAAACAATTCAATCAGCACATTTCTATGCTTGTACCTTAGCCCTGGTAGCCTGGCTAGCCATGCACTGGTGGGCAATGGCTGACTTGTTTTCATGGCTTAGAGACTGACTCAGAGCTCCACAGACTCTTCACCCATATTGCTAGGTTCCCACTGGTGGGTTGTGATCACACCAACCCTGTGCTTCAAATCCCCCACAGCCTTTGTGGTGGACATCTGGACATCTGGACAACCCACACTTTGCTGTTGTGCCTTTCTCTCTTGAACCCAGGTGAGCCACAGTATGAAGGAAAAAACAAGACACACTTAGTTCAGAAACAGTGGTCGCTCAATCTCTGGGTGCAACAGCTAAAATCTAATCTTGTAAGCCTTACTAAAATCCAGTTCCTCCAGTGATGAATCCTTGTCAATCTACCATGATACCAGGAAATGCTAGCAACTACATCTTACCCTTGTGGTGTCCCCATTCTGAAAGTGACCTAACTCTTTCCTGCTTCCTCTATTCTTCTTTCCAACCTGGAAATTGAGTCTACTCGCCCAGTGATTTGCTCCTTTATTCATTAGGGGATTGATTTACAAGAAGTCACCTGAGTACGACTCACTCCTTGTTCACTACCCCTCCCAGGAGAGCAGAATTATCATACAAACAGTACCCGCCCCATCCACAACAAATACATCTATAATTTCTTATATATCTTTAATAATTAATATATGATAATAAATGAATAACCTTTCATTATTTTTCATTTAGTTTTATTTATTCACTTTATATCCTGCACACTGGCCCCACTCTGGGTCACCCCCTCCCAAAATTATTCCTCCCTCCCCCTCCCCCTTCTTATCTGAAAAGATGGAGGCTCCTATGGCTAACCTCCCACTCTGGATCAACAAGTCTGTGCAAATCTAGGTGCATCCTCTCCCACTGAGACCAGACAAGGCAGCACAGTTAGAACATATCCCGCATGTGACAGGCAACGGCTTTTGGGATAGCTCTGATTCCAATTGTTCATGACCATTATGAAGACCAAGCTGCACATCTGCTGCATATATGCGGGGAGGCTTAGGACTAGCTCCTGCATATTATTTGGTTTGTGGCTCAGTCTCTGAAACCCAAAAGGGTTCAGGTGAGTTATCACTGCTGGTTTTCCTGAGGAATTCCTATCCCTTTGAGGGCCCATAAACCTCTCACAGCTCTTCAAAAAGAATCCCCAAGATCCATCCACTGTTTAGCTGTGGGTATCTGCATCTGTCTGAATCAGTTGCTGGTAGAGCCTCTTAAAGGACAGCCATGCCAGACTCCTGTCTACAAACAAAACAGAGTATCATTAATAGTGCCAGGGATTGATTGCGCATGGGATGGGTCTCAAGTTGGACCAGTTATGTTGGCCATTCCCCCAATCTCTGCTCTATCTCATGTCCTTGTATTTCCTGTAGATAGAATAAAATTCGGGTCAAAACTTTTGTGGGTGAGTTGCTGTCCCTATTGATCCACTGAGGTTCCTGCCTGGCTACAAGAGGTGGCCTCTCCAAGTTCCATATCCACAATGCTGTGAGTCACAGCTAAGGTCACTTCCATTAACTTTCTGGTACTTCCTTTATCTCAGTTACTCCAGATACTCTGTCTTTCATATATTCCCACGTCCCCACAGCTGTCATTTTCAGATTTCCATTCATTCTCATTGTCATCTGACCATCTCTCCTGTCCCTCCCCAGACCTAATATTGACACCTTCATTCCCCTCCCCATCTCTCCTCCCATCAAGTTCGTTTCCTCCTATCTGCCTGCTACAACTATATTATTCTTGCTTCTAAGTGAGCTTAAAACATCCTTGCTAGGGCATTCTTTCTTGTTTAGCTTCTTTGAGTCAGTGTAGTAAATGTTGATACAGATTTTAAAAGATTATTAAGGTGTAAATATACATAGAAATGAATTTATTTTTCACTTGTTTCAAACTCTGCAGTTAAGTACAATATTTAGCCAGTGGATCGCTATTTAATTTATCCATTTACTTTCTTGTCCCTGAGGCATATATTCTGGCTCATGCCATTTTTTGATGCTGCTTTCCTTTCCTCTAGGAATTCTGTTTTTATTCTTTGACAATGTCATAATTTTATATAGTGAATTTTGGTTATTTAAAATGCCTGCCCTTTACTCTCTCTTTTGCTCCTCCTCCTCCTGCTGAAACTAGTCCTCTTTCCACAGAGCCCATAAGCACACTGATTATTCTTTTGTGAGCAACGAATTTAATTATAGTTGATTATATGAGTATAACTGAGGGTTTTTTTGTTTTTGTTTTTTGGGGTTTTTGCTTTTTGTTTTTTGTTTTTTGTTTTTACTAGAGGATGGCATTTTCTTGGGCCTTTCTTCATTTTCTATTTCTTTATGTCTGTAGTGTGTAGCAGGATATCCTATATTTTATAGCTAATATCAATTTATAATTGTACATACCGTGCATGGCATTTTAGGTCTGAGTTACCTCACTCAGGATGATATTCTCAAGTTCCATATATTTGCCTGCAAAATTCATGATGTCTTTATTTGTAACGGCTGAATAGTATTCCCCTGTGTAGATATACCACCTTTTCTTTATCCATTCTTTAGTTGAGGGACATCTAAGTTTTTTTTCCAGTTTCTGACTATTACTAATAAAGCTTCTATGAACATAGTTAAACAAGTGTCCCTCTGGTATAGTGGGGCATTTTGGGGGTGTATACCTAGGAGTTGAATAGCTGGATCTTGAGGTATAAGTGTTCCCAGGTTTTGCAAAGAAATCCAAATTGATTTCCAAAGTGGTTGTACAAGTTTTCACAATCAAAATCTATGGAGAAGTGTTCCCCCCTTTCCATATGCATGTCAGCAGGTGATATCACTCAGTTTCGGAACTGAGCCATTCTGAGTGGTGTAAAATGGAACCTCAGTGTTGTTTTGATTTGCATTTTCTGATCACTAGACACTTTGAATATTTCTTTTTCTTTAAATATTTTTTGTTTACATTTCAAATGATACCCCCTTCTCTCTTTCCCCTCTACAAACTCCCCATCCCATCTGCCCTCCCCTTTGCTTCTTTGAGGGTGCTCTTCCACCCACTACAGCACCCCCACCCCCGGCCTTCACATTTCTTTACACTGGGGCATCAAGTCTCCACAAGACCAAGGGCCTCTGCAACCACTGATGCCCAACAAGGACATCCTTCTCTACATATGTAACTGGAGCCATGGTTCCCTCCATATATAGTCTTTGGTTGGTGGTTTAATATCTGGGAGCTCTGGGTGGTCATGTTAGTTGATATTGTTCTTCCTATAGGGTTGTAATCCTCTTTAGCTCCTTCTGTCCTTCCATGAGCTCTTTCCTTGTGGTCCACAGGCTCACTCAGATGGTTGGCTCTGAGTATCTGCATCTGTATTAGTCAGGTTTTGGCCAAATATCTCAAGGACAGCAATACAAGACTCCTTTCAGCAAGTGCTTCTTGGGATCAGCAATAATGTCAGGTTATGGTGGGTGTCTGCAAATAGGATGGATCCCTAGGTGGGGCAGTCTCTGGATAGCCTTTCCTTCAGTCTCTGCTCCATTTTGTCCCCATCTTTCTTTTGGACAGTAACAATTCTGGATTAAAAATCTTTGATAGATGCGTGGCCCCATCCCTCAACTAGGGTCCATGCCTATATACTGTAGGTGGTCTCTATAGGTTCTATCTCCACTTTCTTGAATATTTCAGCTAAACTTATCTCTGTTGGGTCCTGGATATTTCTTGCTTCCCTAGTGTCTGGGACATTCTATGGTTAACCCATTTTCCCATCCCCCACTGCTACATATTGATGTTCAATTTCCTGACCCTCTGGACTTCTCTCCTCTCCCTTCTAATACCTGATCCTGTACCCCCTTTTTGTTCCCCCTTATCTCTCTCTCCATGGTACTTCTCATTCTCTCTACCTCTTATGATTATTTTGTTCTCCCTTTCAAGTAGGATTGAAACATCCACACTTTGTTCTTCCTTCTTCATAAGTTTCATATGGTCTGTGGATTTTATTCTGGTTATTTTGAGTTTTGGGGCTAATATCCACTTATCAGTCAGGACAAACCATGTGTGTTCTTTTGTGGCTGGGTTACCTCATTTAGAGTTCTATCCATTTGCCTAAGAATTTCATGAAATCATTGTGCTAATGGCTGAGTAGTACTCTATTGTGTAAATGTATTACATTATCAGTATCCATTCTTCTATTGAGGGACATCTGGTTTGTTTTAAGCTTTTAGCTACTATAAATAAGGCTGCTATAAATATAGTACAAAAATCTCTGTACTATTATTTTTGGAGCACTTTATGAGTATATGCCCAGTAGTTGTATAGCTAGCTGGATCTTCGCTTAGAAGTATTTGCAGTTTTCTGAGGAACTGCCAGAATTCTTTCCACAGTGGGTTTACCAGCTTGCAATTCCACTAGCAATGGAGGAATTGTACTCTTTCTCTATATTCTAGCCAGTATCTGCTGTCACTGAAGTTTTGGATCTCAGCCATTCTGATGGGTGTGAGGTGGAATTTCAGGGTTGTTTTGATTTACACTCCCCTGATTACTAAGAGTGTTGAACATTTCTTTAGGTGTTTCTCAGTCATTTGAGATTCCTCAGTTAAGAATTCTTTGTTTAGCTCTGCACCCCATTTTTAATAGGTTATTATTTGGAGACTTGGGAAGCTCAGCAATTCAAGGCACATCCCCAAACAAAATAAAAGTAATATGCGACAAACCAATAGTCAACATCAAACTAAATGTAGGGAAATTTAAAGCAATCCTATTAAAATCAAGGACAAAACAAGGCTGGTCACTCTCTCCCTATCTATTCGACATAGTACTTGTAGTTCTTACCAGAGCAATTAGACAACAAAAAGAGGTCAAAGTGATACAAATTGGAAAGGAAGAAGTCAAGATATCACTATTTACAAATGATATGAGAGTATGCATGAATGATCCCAAAAATTCCACCACAGAACACCTACAGGTGATAAACAACTTCATCAAAGTGAATGGATATAAAATTAACTCAAACAAAGCCTTCCTCTACTCAAATGATCAGTGGAATTAGAAAGAATTTTTGGAAACACCACCATTCAAAATACTCACAAATAATGATAACATATCTTGTTCTGACTCTAATCAAGAAAGTGAAAGATCCATATGACAAGAACTTCAAGTCTATAAAAAGAATTCACAGAAGACATCAGAAGATGGAAAGAACTCCCATGCTCATGAATCAGCAGGATAAACATAGTAAAAATGGCCATATTACCAGAATAAATCTACAGATTCAATCAAATCCCCATCAAAATTCAAGCACAATTCTTCACAGAGTTAGAAAGAGCAATTTTCAAATTCATCTGGAATAAGAAAACAAAGATGTGAAGATCTCACATGCATATGTATTGGTAGGAATAATATGGTAAAAATGGTAATCTTACCAAAAGTAATATACAGATTCAATGTGATTCTCATCAATATTCCAACATAGTCTTTATAGACGCACAGCAATTCTCAACTTCACATGGAAAAAGAAAAAAACTAGGAGAGAAAAAACAATACTGAACAATAGAAAATCTTCTAGAGGTATCACCATCCCTGTCCTCAAACTCTACTACAGAGCAATAGTGATAAAAATCACATGGTATTGGTACAAAGGACATCAGGTCAATCAATTTAACATAATGGAAAAGCCAGAAATAAACCCACATACATATGTACACTTGATCTTTGACAAAAAAGCCAAAATCATAACAGTGGAAAAAAGAAAGTCTCTTCCATAAATGGTGATGATCTAACTGGCTGTCTAAATTTAGAAGAATGCTAATTGATCCAAATCTAACTCCCAACACAAAGCTCAAGTCCAAGTGAAAGAAAACTGCAAAATCTAATGGATCAGAAAATAGAGAACAGACTTTCTTTATTCTTATTTGCACTGTCCCCTGAGTCTTCACATGAGTTAAACAGATATCTTGTTTAGGGCCAATTATTCTGCATTCTTTTGTTCTGTTAATTAACTATA
Organism: Mus pahari; assembly: GCF_900095145.1. NCBI lineage: Eukaryota > Metazoa > Chordata > Mammalia > Rodentia > Muridae > Mus > Mus pahari. The sequence goes on along the minus strand of NC_034613.1, from coordinate 105,983,862 downwards.
GACTACTGCAAAATAATAATAATAATAATAATAATAATAATAATAATAGTAGTAGTAGTAATTAATTTCTTTTGTCAAATGTTGAAAACAACATCTATCTATATGTATGTACTTATGAGGCAGTTTTATACCATATGTCTTTAAAAAAGCAAAACATGAACAGCCATAGGTTCTCCCTTGGGATTGATAACTTATATTGATATGGAGAGTTGACAAGAATTACAGAACAATATATGAATTTCCTCCTGTGGAACAGACTTCACATCCAACTGGAAAACAATTGGTTATGTCTTTAGTAGTCATGACACAATTAGCACCAAAGAATATCTTGTAATGATGTTCATTATTGTGGCTGATGCAGTCTATGACTTGTTAGGGCTACTGAGAACATTTTGTCTCCAGAAACTTATATAGCAGCTTTTTTCACTATAGAAGCTAGTAAGTAGAAAAAGACCTTCAAAAGAACTTCTATCTTAACTTTCCTATGTTCTGAAATCCAAGTGTGCCATGTTTTTCAGTAATAGGATCTTACCAGTTTTAGTGGGTGACTGACTGTAAGCAATGACAGTGCTCTGTACTTTTTGAAAGCCCCTTGTCTCTCCCTGACAAATAATTTGTACAGAGGTACCTCAAATGCAGCACTCTAGTTTTAATGTCATAACCTGTAGTTTCTTCAAGAGATGTTATCCACTTCTGCAGCTTCTTCCTATTTTAAATTAAGTTTTTAGGAGTCTTAAGAAACTAAATTTCTTTCTATTTCCCTGGTGTTTGTGACAGGGCTTCAAACATCTGCAGCCATTATATAAATGAGTTTGGAAGTGTCTCCAAAAACTAAAAATGGAACAACTATATATCCTTGATATACCACTTCTTAGCATATACCCAAAAGACTTGATACCCTACAATGGAGATACTTGTACATCTACATTCATTTATGCTTTACTCACAATAGCTAGTAAATGCAAGTTGCTGGTGAATGGATAATGAAATATGTGGAACATGCAAACAATGGAACTTTATCTACCTCTGAAGAAAAATGGAATTTGTAGAAAAATGGGTAGAAATGTAAAGTACTATGTAAATTGATGTAACACAGACCCTGATGAAAAAGTCATATCTAATCTCAAATGCATACTCTGGAGTAGTAAAGTAGTGTGGTTCTACATTTTGATGCTATGAGGGTGATGGTTACTTTTAGTTTTCTATAGTACATGAAATAAACATGTGATTCTGAGGATGTTATAACAAAATCTTAATACCCTGTATCAATTTAACACACATTTTAAGTGAGAAATATAGACTTCCTATATAAGTACAAACCTAATGTCCCTTGGTTATATAGTTAATTTTCCTCCAACATTATCAAATTATTTTCACCTTCTCATTGGTTTTTCAGCTATGCAGAAGATAGCTTGATTCATGACAAATAATATGCCCTGTTTTAAATATTACAAAAATTAAAGATTGTACTAGGTCACAATAACATCATTTTAACAAAATATACTCAATGCAAAAGTGACACTGCAGTTAAGAATTTTTTAATTTAGAAGAGTTTAACCAGTAGAATACTGATCAATATAAATAAATATGCATTTGTAATTTTTGAAAAATATTATTGTATCATTTAAAATATTACTATATAATTTAATATTTCCCTTTTTTCATACTAACCCCTCAAATATGCCTTCCTGTCTACATCTCCTATTCCTTTTACTCACTCTCAAATCCATAATCTCTGTTTTTTCCTTGATTAATTTTTATACATATATACATAAAATATACTTGAATATTGATACATCTACATAAGCACACATATATGTAGGTTCAAAGTTAATGTTAAAAATATTTATCATTCAATTGTGAGGCAGGATCTCTCAAACCCAGTACATTCTCAAAAAAATGTTTGTGAAACTTCTCTTCTCGCAAAGACCAAAGTTATTGCAGATAGCTGGAAAGTGGTTCTTTTGATATTTCCTAATAGAAATTATGGAAAGCAAAGAAGAAAAGTGAAAGCACTTTTAGTGTTGATGGCTCGAGTTCTAGAATTTTCAAGCACAGATTTTAACTGTCCATATGAATCAGACGTGTTTTTCTAGGTGTTCACTGTGGAGGTAGATTGGTCAGAGAATACAGTCCCATGTCCTGGTGGCAAGAATTATAGAACTTGAGCTTTGAAAATCAAGATCTTTGTCTTTTTCTTCCTTTACTACAAATTTAAACAGCTCTAATGGCTAGGGCCTACAGTGTCTGTACCCTAAATGCTAATCTTTGGTCATTTACAACACTGTCTTCCTTAGTCTAAGCTTCTGAAAGATTCTTATCAGCTTCTTTTACATTCTGTCCAATGTTGTTCCCTGAATTGCTTCAGCTGCACTGCTTCACAGTGTTATAGCTCAGAACTTCAGATCTCAGAGCATTCAATTCTCAGTGACTATCTGGAAATATCAATCAACTGTAGCTCTTAAGGTATCTGTGATTCAGGAATCAGAGCCCTTACTTCATGATGACTCTAGCTTTTCAGCAATCTCTTCATGATTCCTGTGTCTACAAGGAATTTGTCTACCAACTTTATCTTCTTGTTTTCCCCTTTATTGCAAAAATAATTGAATTTAGGGCCTTGGCGAGTCACCACTGCTAAACACTAACTCTTTATTTTAAGCAAACAGTTCACCCTACTCTCACCATTATAAATACCAAAATTAAGTTAAAGTCAGAGAATCCATTACCAGAGATCATGTTGCAACTCAATTGGGTAGTATAATCTATAAAATAGAAAACCCCCTTAGTAACCTAATCGCATTATAAAACAGCTCACTTCTGTATTTAAAAAAAAAATCATTTATATGCACATACTCATTCTATCACAATTTGCTTCCAATGGCACCAATCACACTGTTTTGTTTTGTTTTGTTTTCCTAAAGAACAAATAACAAACTCTGCATAAAGATCAGTTGCAAGGCTCACATAATGAGCCTTTCTTATATCCTGACTGAAGATAGATAGAGGAAAAAAACAGTCATTTAGAGTTCTCTATGTCTTGTCTTTCTAAAATGAAGCTGTCAAAGCCAGCTCAAGTTGCCTGGGGCAGTCATAACTACAGTAAGTGATCCTGCAGAATTCTGTGACTCTAGGCTTACTGTGCTTGCAATGTCCTTTTCTCTGGAGCAGAGTTCCTTTAAATCATCTATAAAATACTCAAAGCATCAGGATTCTACTCTGAGAATTTATGATAAGCAAAAAGGCTGATGTTTCCCAGCTACATAAGCAAGATAGTCTGATAGCTATTTTTCAGAGTCAAATCAGACCATTATTTTTCACAATAGCTTGGATGACCTGAAAGAAATTCAAGCATTAAACAATTCATACATCTAAGACCAATAATTAACATTTAACATATCTTAGCCAAAACATGCTTAGGTAGACATATGTCCCTCTGATCTATCTCAATATTTTCATAATATTTTTATATGTTAATTCAACAAATTTTCTTTCCCATTCTCTGTGGAGCTTTGAATAAATACCATTGACTTTTGAAAACTGCCATATCACTTTCAAGTTATATTAAATTTTCTCCATTTTTCTATATTTCCCTTTAAATAATACTCATGCTATGACTCTGGGCTAACTAATATTTATTTTAACAACTAATTTACCATTTAGAATCTCTTTTGATAGGCAAGGCTGCTTTTATCAAGAACAAAACACTTTGAGTGATTTAACATATTAAAATTATGTGTCTTCCAGTCTGAACCTGTACCCTGAGAAGACCTTAGGTGCTGGCTCCTCACACAGCCACCAACATCCCAAGGAAGTTCAACTCCCATGTGCTCTAACACACCCAGAATCACAGGTGAGGAGGCCACAATATCTGCCCCAATACCCAGAGTAATTAGGACAACCCATCTTCCACCACAGGATCCAGGAAGGCAGGAATCTCCTCCTGGCCAGTGGCATGGGCACCTTCCAGTTTAAACATGCTCATGGAGCAGACTTGGGGTACTTTCTCTTCACCCACACCTAAGACACCCAGAAGGAGCCCTACTCCCTGGTGCTCTGAAAAGCACAGTTTCACAGGAGAGTCCACAATGTCTTCCACAGCATCCAGAGTAAATGAGTCTCCAAGGATCCTGGCATTCAGAAATCCCCACCCAGCCAGTGGCACAGGTTCCTTCCAGTCTGAACCTGCACAAGGAGCAGACCCGTGGTGCTGGCTCTGCCCCCACTTTTACTACACCCAGAGGAAGCCTGATTCCCAGGTGCTCTGATACAACAGGATCTCAGGAGTTTGATCACACCAGGATTTCACTACCCCAAGGAGTTCTGACACAACCAGCATCACAAGAGGGACAGGCTCAAGTCAAAGACAGCAAAGACAGGTAGCACTAAAAATAATCAGATGACAAAAGGCAAGCGCAAGAAGAGTGGGTGGGTAGGGGAACAGAGGTGGGGGGAGGGGTATGGGAAACTTTCGGGATAGCATTTAAAATGTAAATAAAGAAAATAAAAAAAAAAAAAAAAAAAAAAAGAATATAATCCAACAGAAAACAAAGTTACTTGGCAATATCAGAACCCAGTTCTCCCACAACACCAATTCCTGGATAACCCATCAGACCAGAAAAGCAAGATTCAGATTTAAAATTACATCTCATGATGATGATAGATGAGTTTAAGAAGTACATAAATAATTCCCTTAAAGAAATACAGGAGAACACAGGTAAACAGGTAGAACCCTTAAAGAGGAAACACTAAAATCTCTTAAAGTATTATAGGAAAACACAACCAAATAGGTGAAAGAATTGATTGAACAAAACCATCCATAATCTAAAAATGCAAATTTAAAAAATTACAAGGGAAATAACCCTGGAGATAGAAAACCTAGGAAGGAAATTGGGAGTCATAGATGTAAGGATCACCAACAGAATACAGGAGATTGAAGAGAGAATCTTGTGTGCAGAAGATACCATAGAAAACATTGACACAAGAGTCAAAGAAAATGCAAAGTGCAAAATGGTCCTAACCGAAGCAATCCAGGAAGTCCAGAATACAATAAGAAGGCCAAATCTGAGGATAATAGATTTAGAAGAAAGCAAAGATTCCCAAATTAAAGGGCCAGTGAGTATCTTCAACAAAATTATAGAAGAAAACTTCCCTATCCAAAAAAAAAAAAAAAAAAAGAGAGAGATGCCTATGAAGATACAAGTCACCTACAGAACTCCAAGTAGACTAGACCAGAAAGGAAATTCTTCCAATTACATAATAATCAAAACACCAAATGCAAAAAACAAAGAAAGAATATTAAAAGCATTAAGGGAAAAAGATCAAGTAACATATAACTGCAGTCCTATTAGAATTACACCAGACTTCTCAACAGAGAGTATGAAAGCTAGAAGATCATGGGCAGATATCATACAAACCCAAAGAGAACAAATGCCAGTCCAGGCTACTTTTCCCAGAAAAAATCTCAATTACCATAGATGGATAAACCAAGATCTTCCATGACAAAACCAAATTTACACAATATTTTTCTACAAATTCAGGCCAACAAAGGAAAATAGATGGAAAATTCCAACATAAGAAGAAAAACCACAACCTAGAAAAAATGAGAAAGTAATCTTTAAAACACACACACACACACACAAAGATAGCCACACAAACATAATTCCAACTCTCACAACAACAACAACAACAACAACAACAACAACAAAAACAGGAAGCAACAATCACTTTTCCTTGATATCCCTTAAAATGTATGGACTCATTTCCACAATAAAAAGATATAGACTAACAGACTTGATATGTAAACAGTAGCAGCATTTTGCTGCACACAGGAAACATACCCAAGTAAAAAAGACAGACACTACCACAGAGCAAAAGCTTCTAAAATTTTTTTCAAAGCTAATGGTCACAAGAAACAAGCTGGAGTAGCCATTCTAATGTTGAATAAAATTGACTTTAAAGCAAAATAGATAAGGAAGGACACTTCATACTCTTCAAAGGAAAAATCCACCAAGAGCATGCGCATTCTTTAAAGAAACTTTACTAAAGCTCAAATCACACATTGAACCTCACACAATAATAGTGGGAGATTTCAGAACCTTACTCTCAGAAATGGACAGATTTTGGAAACAGAATTAAACAGGGATGCAGTGAAACTAATAGAAGTTATGAACCAAGTGGATTTAACAGATAGCTGTAGAACATTTCATCCTAAAATGAAAGAATATAACTTCTTCTCAGCACTTCATGGTACCTTCTCCAAAATTGATCATATATTTGGTCACAAAATAATCTTCAACAGATACAAGAAGATTGAAATAATCCAATGCATCCTATCAGATCACCACAGACTAAGGCTGGTCTTCAATAACAACAAAAACAAAAGAAAAACCAAAAAAAACATGAAAGCTGAACATTGCTCTACTCAGTGATAACTTAGTCATGGAAGGAAGGAAGGAAGGAAGGAAGGAAGGAAGGAAGGAAGGAAGGAAGGAAGGAAGGAAGGAAGAAAGAAAGAAAGAAAGAAAGAAA
>NC_034613.1:105951729-105977231 GCF_900095145.1 Mus pahari | reverse complement strand
AAAGACTTGTAGAATGTATTGAAAATGAAGTCATCGCATAACCTAATATATGGGACTCAATGAAAACAGTGCTAAGAGGAAAACTCATAGCTCTGAGTGCCACCAAAAAGAAATTGGAGAGCAGATACACTAGCATCTTGACAGCACACCTGAAAGCTCTAGAACAAAAGGAAGCAAATTCACCCAAGAGGAGGAGACAGCAGGAAATAATCAAACTCAGGGCTGAAATCAACCAAGTAGAAATGAAAAGAACTATTCAAAGAATCAACCAAACCAGGAGCTGGTTATTTGAGAAAATCAATGAGATAGATAAACCCTTAGCCAGACTAACCAGAGGGCACAATGCCAGTATCCAAATCAACAAAATCAGAAGGGAAAAGGAAGACATAACAACAGAAAGCAAGGAAATCCAAAAATCATCATATCCTACTTCAAAACCTATACTCAACAAACTGGAAAATTTGGATTAAACAGACAATTTTCTAGACAGATACTAGGCACAAAAATAAACCAGGATCAGATAAACCATCTAAACAGTCACATAACCATTAAAGTAATAGAAGCAGTCATTAAAATCTCCAAAAAAAAAAAAAAAAAAAAAAAAAAAAAAAAAATCACAGAACCAGTTGGGTTTAGTGCAGAATTCTATCAGACCTTCAAAAAAGGCTTAATACCAATACTCTTCAAACTATTACACAAAATAGAAACAGAACAAACACTACCCAGTTCATTCTATGAAGCCAAAATTACGTTTATATCTAAACCACAAAAAGATTCAAAAAAGAAAGAGAACTTCAGACCAATTTTCTTTATGAATATCGATGCAAAAATACTAAATAAAAATTTCACAAACTAAATCCAAGAACACATCAAAACAATCATTCATCACAATCAAGTAGGCTTAATCCCAGGGATTCGGGGATGGATCAATATGCAGATATTCATCTACATAATCCACTATATAAACAAACTCAAAGAAACAAAAAACATAATTTCTGATGCTGAGAAAACATTTGACAGGATTCAACACCTCTTCATGTTAAAGGACTGGGATAGATTAAGAATTCAATGCCAAGCTGGGTGTGGTGGTGCACACCTTTAATCTCATCACTTGGGAGGCAGAGGAAGGTGGATTTCTGCGTTTGAGGCCTGCCTGGTCTACAGAGTGAATTCCAGGACAGCCAGGGCTACACAGAGAAACTCTGTCTCAAACACACACACACACACACACACACACACACACACAAGAATTCAAGGTCAATAGCTAAACATAGTCACAGCAATATACAGAAAACCAGTAGCCTATATCAAACTAAATGAAAGGTTGAATCAATTCCACTAAAATCAGGGACTAGACAAGGCTACCCGGTCTCTCCCTACCTATTCAATATAGTACTCAAAGTATTAGCTATCCAGGGCAATTAGGCAACAAAACGAGGTCAAAGGGATACAAATTGGGAAGGAAGAAGTCAAAATATCACTATTTGCAGATGGTATGATACTGTGCTTAAGTGATCCCAAAAATTCTACCAGACAAATCCTAAATCTGATAAACAATTTCAGTAAAGTGGTTGATTATAAATTAACACAAACAAAGCAGTACCCTTCCTGTACTTAAAGGATAAACCAGCTGATAAAGAAATGAAGGAGATGACATCCTTCACAATATTCACAAATAATATTACATACCTTGGTTTGACTCTAACCAAGCAAGTGAAAGATCTGTATGACAAGAAATTCAAGTCTCAGAAGAAAGTAATCAAAGAAGATCTCAGAAGATGGAAAGATCTCCCATGCTCATGGATTAAGAGTGTTAATATAGTAAAAATGGCCATCTTGCCAAAAGCAATCTACCTCAATCTACCTGCAATCTACCGGCAATACCACTCCTGGGAATATACCCAAAAGATGCTCCAACATATAACAAGGACACATGCTCCTCTATGTTCATGGCAGGCTTTTTTATAATAATCAGAAGCTAATAAGAACCCAGATGTCCTTAAACAGAGGAAAGGATACAGAAAATATGGTTCATTTACACAATAGAGTATAACTCAGCTATTAAAAACAATATCATGAAATTCTTAGGCAAATAGATGGAACTAAAATATATCATCCTGAGTGAGGTAACTCAGTTACTAAAGAAAACACATTGTTGCCCTCTCTTATAAGTGGATATTAGCCCAAAAGCTCAGAACACCCAAGATACAACTGAAAGACCACATGAAGCTCAAGAAGAAGGAAGACCAAAGTGTAGATGACATAAATGAAGTTAGCAATAAAACACAACTTGTACCATGTCTAAAATCTTGTAAGCTTCAATAAGCAATGTATTTTAATGGAGTACAAGTAAAGACACACTTTTATAATATTCTGTTCACACAAGCACAAAGAGTCAGGTTTATAAAGCCTATGTCTCTTATAGTTTTTTCCTGGAAAGGTCACAAATGATCTTCTTCATAGAGTGACATGGGCCTTGGGTGTAAAGCAGTGCTCCACACTTATAGAGCAAATAGGAAGAAAATATTTAATTATAATATTTACTTTAAGCCAGTAGTTATCTGGGAGTTGCTCTGTATGACATGGAACTCAATTTTGTCTAAGCAAAGAAAGAATAAGGGCTGTTGTCTATTTATCATTAATGTTTGTGTCTAGACAGGAGTAGCTAACAGAATTTACTATCAGTTTAACTTTGAGATAGGTAGCTTTGTGCCAGGAATAAATAATTAACTATATTTACTGTTAACAATTTACATTTTAGTTCTGTAGACTATTTGAAGGCCCTGTCATTTGTTAATATTTACCCTTTTAGTAGGTACAAGTAACCTGTGGACCCTCATTAATAATCACAGGCTACTACTTGTTTATTCTTAATCTTTCAATGGAAAGTGAGCACTTATAACGAGTTATATGGAGCTTCATTAATTTCTACCATAGTTCTGGAAATCTGCCTCCAATTTAAGCTTTTAAATTTTATCTACCAATGCGTTACCGTCAAATTTAAAATCTTTTTGAGAGAAAGAGGAGAAAGAGTGGTACCTTTCCCTTTCTTCCTATGTAGCACCCCCTATCACTTACACTTAAAAAGAAGGATTTACTGTGCTTACATCACCTTAACTCATATTAGCTCAACTGTGCACATGATTTTCACCTTTGACTGTGCGATAATGTGTTATTAGCTTGAATTTAACCACTTTGACATGGAAATCAGTAACCAATGTATATTGGGTTGTGATTTTTCTTCCATTTCAAAGAAACAGCTGGTTGTTAAATATTTATTAGCATATTACTGGATTTGCACTCCTTTGGGCAGGGCCCAAAGCTTGCATGTGAGCATAAGAGAAAAGGAGTGACAGAGACAGAGACAGAGACTGAGAGAAAGGGGGGTGGGGAGTTATACCAAACCTTCAGTTACAATAAGTAACACTCTAATGTGTCTCTGAAATTGTTCAAATCCAGCCTCATTTAGGTTGAAAGTTTATTTTACATAAATTAATTATTTATATATTAGAGACATTTTAATTGGTGCATTTTATTTTATGTGCCCTCATTCAAGAACTCAGTTCATTCTCATTTTCTCTTAATGCAATTTTTATTTTCTCTTATATTTATAAGGCTTTAGAAGCTTACAGTTTTAATATTATGGATAACCTTTGCCCAAAGAAACTTAGGAAAGCTCTTATTTTCAGTTTTTAATAACTGTTCTGAAACAGCACATCTTGGAGTAGTGTGATTCCAAGTGGAAGGGCTAGGTGAGTTATTCTATAGAAAAGTGAGAACCATTAAATAGTTAGTGATGTACAAATGTTTTCAGTTGAAAGAACAATCTTTACAAATAGTAGCTCTGTAAGTGAAATAACAGAGCAGTGTGGTCCTGTCATGAAATACCTCCAAAAATCTACAAATACGGCTGTTTTACTCTCCAGGAGATTATAGCAAACTTATTTTAACCACATATACACTTCTTTCTAAGCCATTGTTTTTGAAAAGTGATATTATCAATTTCCTAGATTTGATATGGAGATGTGCTCTTATCTCAAAAATAAATGAGGTTTAAGTTATTTTTTCTTCTTGTTGAACAAAATCTCTCTAAACTGTGTGATTTAAGGAATGAATAGCTGCAAGATTATATATCATAGGATAGCCAACTTTTTTCACGCCAGGCTCCTTCCATTTTCTGCTTTAGAGAAATGTGACTGAGAATCCTAACTATGTGAAAGGTGTTAGGTGGTAGCAAAAGTTGCTGCTTTCAGCATATTTTCTATAGGAAATTCCTACATAGCTTCTTTTTATTATCAGACCACATTACAGGGAAAACAATATTTTTTTCCAATCTTTGCAAGATCTGCTTGACTGCAGTAGCTTTTTACTCACCAATGTGCAGTATGTTCCTTGAATTAACCACCTCAAGACACTCAAGGGAATACACAGATATAGAGGATGAAGTTTTAAGGAACATTTGGCCAGATGTTTTGCTCACATACACAAAACATGGTAAGATGGAATCATTTTGTTTCTCTTATCCAAAACATTTGTTTGTAGCTATGTCTGTTGCAAAATACCTAGAAAATGGGGGAAATCATTCAAATAATCATGTGGAAATTTAGCATTTAAAATTTATATACATGCATGGTGGTGTCAAACATGGTAAGGATGAATTCTTAGCACTTGGGAGACTGAAATAGGTTAGCAATTGGGAGACTAAAGTAGGACTGCCACACATTTAATCTCATCATGGGATGGCTACATAAAATGTTCCAAGTCAGCATTACAAGGATTGAGTAATCCAATTTCCAAAAATTAACCAGGTTCTAAAACCACAAATTACAAGATGGCAAAAGGCAAATGCAAGAATCTTGTTAACAAAAACTGAAACCACTCAGCATCATCAGAACCCAGTATGCCCAACACAGTGAGGCCTGGATTAGCCCCAACATACCCGAAAAGAAAGATTCAGATTTCAAATCATATCTCATGATACTGATAGAGGATTTTAAGAAGAGCATTAATAAATCACTTAAAGAAATACAGGAGAACATTGCTAAACAGGTGGAAGTCTTAAAGAGGAAGCACATAAGCTCCTCAAAAATTACAGGAAAACACTGCTAAAGAAGAAATCCTTAAAGAAGAAACACAAAAATCACTAAAGAATTACAGGAAAACACAACAAAACAGGTGATGGAATTGAATAAAAGAAGAAAACTTCCCTAACTTAAAGAGAGAGATGCCATGGAACCTTCCCCGCCCAAGAAGGGGTGTCTGCCCTGGAGCAGTCTCAAGGTGGGAACCATCACCCAGCACCTTCCCCACTCAAGGAGGGGTGTCCACCCAGGAGCAGTCTCAGGGCCTGAACCGGAAGGAGGGCCATCTTTGCCCCAACTCCCAGGGAGGGGGCTGCCTGCAATGGGGACCCAGCTTCTGGGAGGGAACCCTTTTCTGGCTCCAGGCACCCAGCACATTTCCTGCTCCAGGAGGGGTGTCCGCCTGGGAGGAGTCTCAAGTCCTGAGCTGGAAGGAGAGCCATCTTTGCTCTGGTTCGCTTAGGCTCCTGTCTGCGCTAGCAAGAGTGTGGACCTCAGAAGCTACACAGCTTCAGGACAGACAAAAGCAACCTAGCTTCTGGGACAGACCCTGTTTCAGGCTCCAGAAATTTGGGCACCTTCCTTGCCAGAGGACAGGTGGCCACCTGAGAGGGCTCTGTCTGCGGGAGCAGGTGAGAGAGTCATATTGTGTCTAGGGTCCCTCAGCGGCTAGTCTGTGCAGGTGAGTGAATAATCTGCAGAGGCAACACATCTTCTGGGACAGGCCCTGTTTTGGACCTACATCTTCAGCAAGGAGGCAGATCTGAACGCCAGGCCTCTGTGCACCTTTCCTGATAGAGGAGAGGTTCCCTGCAGAGAGTAATCTGACCACTGACTCCCAGGACTGCTGACAGAGGCTAATGGATGCAGAAAATGTGGTACATTTATACAATGGAGCACTACTCAGCTATTAAAAACAATGAATTTATGAAATTCTTGGGCAAATGGATATATCTGGAGGATATCATCCTTAGTGAGGTAACACAATCAGAAAAGAATTCACTAGATATGCACTCACTGATAAGTGGATATTAGTCCAGAAACTTAGAATACCCAAGATACATCTTGCAAAACACAAGAAAACCAAGGATGACCATCCTTTGGACAGTTCATTCCTCCTTAGAATAAGGAACAAAACACCCATGAAATGATATAGGTACAGAGACAAAATTTAGAGCTAAGATGAAAAGATGGACTATCCAGAGACTACCCCATCTGGGAATCCAAGCCATTATCAGCCACCAAACCCAGATACTAATGCACATGCCAGCAAGATTCTGCTGAAGGGACCCTAATATAGCGGCCTCTTGTGAGGCTATGCCAGTGCCTGGCAAACACAGAAGTGGATGCTCACAGTCAGCTATTGGATGNAACACAGGNNCCNCAATGGNGGAGCTAGAGAAAGTACCCAAGGAGNTGNAGGGGGCTNCAANCCNGNAGGTGNAACAACNATATGAACTAACCAGTACCCCCTGAGCTTGTGTCTCTAGCTGCATATGTAGCAGAAGATGGCCTAATAGGCCATCAATGGGAAGAGAGGCCCCTTGGTCTGGCAAACTTTGTATGACCCAGCACAGGGGAAGGCCAGGGACAAGAAGTGGGAGTGGGTGGGTAGGGAAGCAGGGGCAGGGGGAGGGTATGGGGAACTTTCAGGATAGCATTTGAAATGTAAATAAAGAAAATATCAAATAAAAAATATTAGTCCTATTCTGACATCCAATTAAAAAATGACAAAGCAAGCAAGAACTAGACAAATCAATTCAACAATAAGGAGAAAAAAACTTGTTTGAAATTGATCTAAAGCTGAGTTAGACATTTTAATAAAGTTAAGAGCACATAAAATATTTTTATCTTATATCTAATTAATTAAAATATTAAAAGGAAAAATACATAAAATACTGAATTGAGAAATAAAGTAGATTGATGAGAATAATTGCAGAGAAGACATTTCAGCTTTTAATTAGTGATGTTAAATGTTAAATGTTTAATAATGGAAATATTAAGATTAAACATGAAAAACTATGGAAAGCCTTCGGGGGTACCGCTTGGCAGGAGTCTGACATTAGTCATGGCAAGGAAGTAAGCTCCAGCAAGAATCTAACATTAGGGCATAATAAGGAAATAAGTTTTGGCAAGAATCTAACATTAGGCTGTAATAGAGAAGTAGGATAAGGCAGGAATTTTAGTCTTAAGGTGGAACCAAGCTTTAGGTAAGATTTTGGGCTTGGATGAGGATGTGGGCTCAAGTATTTTGGTCATTATGACAATCCCTTTTAACACCTGTCATGGGAGTAATCACACTTGCTGCTTTGTCAGTAGTTACTTGTTGTACTGCTTGCCCAAAATACTTACATGTAATTAAAATAGTATAAAAAGTGGATTGGAAAATAAAATTTGACTTCAGTCTGAGAATTGACTGGGGTCACGCTACAATGTTGTTTAACTGTCTTTTTTCCTTTTAATTCTCACTCCCACACTGAAGAACCGTTGACTGACTGAGCAGGCTTGGTTAAAAAAATCATAACTTTAAAGAGCTGAGTATATGATGTAGAAAGCCATATAAATATGATTCTGTAAGGCTTTGACAAGATAAGAGATATCATTAAAATCCTAGATTGATTAAATAGATTCTATTGCTCGTGAAGGGAAAAAGTTTATTACGCCCCAGTAGCTTAGAAACATTTGTATAGTTTGAATACTTTTTGAATTTGTGTTTGCACAGGCACTGATTGTTGTGTGAACTCATGTGTTTGCCGATTGTTGTAGCTTTTTGCCAAGAATTTGTGGGCTTTGATTGCTAGGTTACAGGTGAAAAACTTCACTGGTAACCTGCTCCTGCACAGGACTCCAACCCCTCACCCCTTTTATACCCATTCTTTGTAAATCATCTCAAATCAGGAAGCTAAAATTTGTCAGATTGATGGTCCAAGGCCATGTGATTTGGAAATCCCCTATTCTGTCCTCCATTCTTCCCCCTTGAGGGTCCATAAATGGAAGAGTTCCTCTCCCTTTTGGGGTTGACTCTACCTCCTGTGTAGGATAGGAGTCGTCCCCAGAGCTCTGGAATAAAGCCTCCTGTGTGTGTGTTTTGCATCAAGAAATGTCTCTTGTGAGTTCCTGGGGGGGTCTGTGCCATCCTGAGACTAGAGCAAGGATCTCCCCATTTTCAGGGGTCCTACAATTCAAACACCTCTAAGAAAGGAAATAAATGGTGGGCACAGTAGATATTTGAATACATAATCATGTAAAAATATCCAGAAACAATGATAATTATTATGCTAATTTGCTAAGCTTGTCATAACAAAAAAGCAACAGTGACATGTCTGAAAAAAACAGCAATTTATTTTCCCGTGGCTAGATGCTAGAAATTGGCAGGAAATTGTTGCCAGATTTGAATACACCCCTCCACCCCATTTTTCATATTTCTTGTCCCTCCCACTCTCACTCCCTTGTCCTGGGTCCCTGCTAATTATCCCTGCAGGTTGGGGCACTCAGATAATGAAAAAGTCACACCTAGGAAAATCATAGCATAATGGTAAAAAAATAATACTGGTAGTCTTTAAAGTAGTAAACAACAAGCCATATATTTCTTATTCTAAGCAACAGGAATAAAAGGACATTGTGTGAAAAGGTCATTAAATCACAGAAAGAAGTCAACATAGAATTCTATACCCAAAGGAAATATATTCCAGCAGTGGAAATTTAAAAAAAAGAAAAAGTATTTTAAAAGGGAAATGGGTTGAAAAAAGTTGATTACGAGTAGATGTAGACAAAAAGTGAATCATTCTTTGTGCAGATAGATAGAGGTACCTCAGATAAATTTGGATCTGTAAACAGAAATGAAGAAGACTGTATCTGAAAAGTTGGTAGTTGATGTATGGAATTTTTTATTATTAACATTTTTATCAAAAGTCAATATGCTATTTTTAAAAAGCAAGACTAATGTAGTATGAAATGAATTACATAATTAAAAGTAAAACATTTAATGAAAATATTAAGCCACAAGTAGGGAAACTACAAAATTCCACTAATATAGAATAATATGTATAATATAACTTGTAATTAAATGCTGATGCATTAAAGTGTATAGTACAATTTTCTGAAAACCACTAAAACAATGAAACAAATAATTATATTTAGTGTAAAAAGGAATATTGAATAACAATAAATATATTCATTTTATGCAGGAAGAAAGAAGTATTTATTCACAATGTCTTCATTATTTGAAGAATAATGACTATTGTGTAGGTTAAGTGTACTTTAATATGGTTTTCTTGATATTGATGGGCTTGCTGTTATAGTGAGTTTTTGTTTGTTCCAAGTATCTATTACTTGTTCAACATTGATTAAGAAAATACTAAGGAAAAAAAAGAAAATAGTAAGTTCAGCCATTCGAGTGGGTTTATTAGTGAGCCAGTCCTTCTTTTAAAATATAACCATGGTGCAATTATTGACTTAGCCCCCAATGATTAATCTGTATAAATGTCCTACCCCTGTGTCACATGACAAACTAAAATTGAAATGCACAGAAAAAAAAAAAAACAAGAAATAGGACAAAGCACAGTCAATATACTTATTTTTAAGACATACTATATCAAAAATAAGTAAACAATAGTAACTAAATATAAGGAATACAAAGAACAACAACAAGTACCAAGAGCTCAAAGGAATGTTTCAAAATGACTGGCAGCATTCAGAGTTTGTCTGGTGCTGGGGGAGGGGATGACAGTGTTCTGACAGAACAAAAATTATTTTATATGCACTGGAGTGCAAGCCCTAAGTCAGTGTTAATCATTATAGCCTAACTAGAAAAATCAGGATGATCCAAGATCAGTACAAACCCCATTATTAAATATGGTCACTTTTGAAAAATCATTCAAAGTTATTAGAACTTTATTGCCCTTTCTCTACTTCTTGGCATTTCTTTATTATGTTCACCTCTGAGAGTGTACACACAAAAAAGCTAAAATCCATTTGCATCCATTTAACTGCTTGTTAACAGATGTTTTCAAATTTTTAACCTAAAACAAAAATGTAGTAGACTTTTATATATTTCAAATTATTATTGATGTTTGATAATGTCTTATATCCTGGTTTCAGCCACAATAGCCAATTTCTATTCTTTGATTAAAATGCAATATGAGGATAGGCATATTTTTAAGAGAAATACAAATTTAACTATTATGGATCCATGACAGCTTAAGGGCAAAAGCATGTAGAGTTATGCTTTATTATTTTATTTTCTTTATTAAATAATTATTTTATTCATTTAAATCCCTGTGTAACCCCCTTCTTGTTCCCTCTTACAGAGTTCTTCTACCATCCCCCTTCATCTCTGAGAGGTTGCCCCTTCTCTGGGTATCCTCCCTCCCTTGGGCATCAAGTCTCTAAAGGATTATGGACTTCCTCTCCTGAGTCCATACAAGGCAGTCCTCTGTTACGTATTTACCTGGAGTCTTGGACCAGCCCACGTATACTCTTTGGCTGGTGGCTTAGTCTCTAGGCACTCCAAGGGGTCCAACTTAGTGGACACTGTTAGTATTCCGATGGAGTTTCTATCCCCTTCAGGTTCTTCAATACTTGCCTTCAATCTTCCATATAGGTCCCCAATCTCACTCCAATGCTTGGCTGTGAGTATCTGAATCTGTCTCAGTCAGACTGGTAGAGCTTCTCAGAGGACAGCCATCTTCAACAAATGGTGCTGGTATAACTGGCAGTCTTAGTGTAGAACAATGCAAATAGATACACATTTATCATCCTTCACAAATATCAACTCCAAGTGGATCAAGGGCCTCAGCATAAAATCAGATATACTGAATCTAAAAGAAGAAAAATTACAAATAACCTTGAACACATTGGTACAGGGGAATACTTCCTGAAAAGAACAAAGAACTCCAGTGACTCAGGCTCTAAGCTCAACAATTGTTAAGTAGTACCTCATGAAACTGAAAAGCTTCTGTAAGGCATAGAGCAAGAGGGTAACCTACACACCTACACATTGGAATATATATATATATATATATATATATATATATATATATATATATATAGAGAGAGAGAGAGAGAGAGAGAGAGAGAGAGAGAGAGGGAGGGAGAGGAAGATCTTTTCAAAAATAAAAAGAGATAAATAACAGAAATAAAAATTAAGGCCCTATTATATGCAATATTAAAGAAATATATAAAACAAAAATCTTTTCCTTCGTTTCTGTTGGGGGTTGGCAGTAGTTTTATAACAAGTGCTTAAATTGCCCATGATGGCTTCAAGTTTACTATGTAGATACGTCTGGCTTTAAATTTACCATTCTCCTGCCTCTACTTCCAGAATAGTAGGATTACTGATATCCATCACCATGACTAGATATGTTTCCATTTATGTTTTGTTCAACCTGTGTGATAAATACATTTACAGCAAAAATACCAGAATTGAAATAATCTGGGTTATCAAATACTGTAAAGTTGTCAAATATGACACTAATGAAATGAGAAAACCAAGTCCTTAATTTTTAATCTCATATAAATGAGTTACAAATACATTGCTCTATGAGGAAGAAAAAGATTAGGCATCCTGTTTTAAAATATTATATCCCACACAGTATATTAATTATTTAAATACTAATAGCTGTTGAGACAAAATGTAGAGGCATTTTAGGAACTTATGAAATTTACAGATAACAGGTGCTTAGTTCTATGATACTCTCAGGCATTTTCAATTTATGTCTAATTTGTCCTTCTAAAATCCCAAAATGTTAAATTCATGTCTTCTTCTATATCATGAGAAACATGAGTTAGTCATCTTTGAGTTTTAATTTCTTTATGCAAATCATTTTATTTACAATTAGTCATTACTTCATAAGTTCCATACTTGCAAATTTGCCAACATATTTATTTTCAATTCCAAAATCAATTCTTATGATACTTTCCCTCATTTATAGACATATTCAAAGTGGCCAGATATATAATTCAAATGATGTATATGCTTATTTATGTTAAAACAAACTATCTGCATTCTTATTTTAAATATTAATTGAAAACAAATTGGGTTTCCATAGTCTATTAGTGTAATGATGGTTGATGGATTTAAGCATACTGTAAGATTAGATGTTATTGATACCATGATGTAAAATGATGTCTAGTCTCTTGTGTGAGAAGGCTGTAGTATAATTTAGGAACATATTTGACTTAGAAAAAATTCAATCAAACATGAATTCTAGTGTCATTAGCTGGAAGATAATGTTAATGAATCAGCTATATACGTTAAAGAAGGTATCATAAAGAACAAATATGCATAAAATGAAGCCATGTGTTGTTGATCAAATGGTGAATATGTGAACAGAGGCTTGAAAGTATCTGAACTTACAGAAAATTAGCAAATAGTAGTTCAATATTCATTAATTCTGGACTTCATAGTAACTTTATAAACATGACTATGGTGATAAAGTGACAACTCTTTTCACAGCACTATTCCATGTACTAAGACTATGCCATTAAATGTGTGAGTGGTCCACAAACTAAGCTGTTTTCACACAGAAAAATTGCTCAAGCTATTGGAATGGTGTATTCCTACTTCAGTGCACTAAATGACTTCTCCTTGCCTAAGGTTATATGAGAACATAGCTCAATAACCCATACATGGAAATAGTCTTACATTGAGCAGTGACCTACTCAAAAAGAAATATTCCAAGTTCAATGCAAACCTATTATCCCTTGTCAAATCTTGTCCCAAATATCACACCCTGCAAATTACATTGAATAGCATCTTGTCTGTATGCTTTCCCATGTGCAGATTAAATTTAAGTGGCCTTTACATATTTTTTAGTTTCTCCACATACTTGATTTTCCGCCTCTGCAAAGAAAGTGATATAGGTTATTTTATTATTTAATCATAATTATTATGAATAATATAATATAAAATATATTTTATGACTGTCAGTGATTCCAAATTGAAAAGTATGCATTAAAACAAGTCCAAACCCAGAAGTACAATCTTTATGTGTGTTTGAGTGATATGAATAGAGACAGTTATTTCCATAATTTACTTAATAGCTAAGTTGAAATTTCACTTTTGGATTTTACAAGAGTACAGTAGAATTAATAGGTACACACATGTAACAGACTTGCTGCCAAGATAGCTATTAATACTTTTCTTCAGTAAAATATATATATATATATATATGACATATGTGAATTAAAACCTAGTTTTACATCTTTCACAGTATCTAATATTTTATATTGTTGGCATTCATTAGCTGTTTGCTATATATATTTTAGTGCCGACTTAAACCTTAAAAGTTGGCTTTAGTTTACAGGTAGTCTCTAATTTTAGGTTTTAACTTGTTTTTATATTTAGTGTGTGTGTGTGGAGGGGGGTGTTTGGGTCAATGTACAGTGGAAGACTCTATTCTCTCCTTCTTCGTGGGTTCTAGTGTTCAAACTGAGATTACCAGGCTTGATGGTAAATATATCAATTTCTTATCTCACTTGCTGAAGACCAGCCTTAGTCATTTTGGGGTTTCTGAGAAGAGGAAGATTGGATCAGCAGGAAATCCGAGTTTTGGGCAATAACACAGGTGCAAGATAACAGGCAACTAATTGCTCTTCTGAAGGTACATTCAGAGTCAGCTTGAATCTCTCTCTCTCTCTCTCTCTCTCTCTCTCTCTCTCTCTCTCTCTCTCTCTCTTTCCTCTCTTAATTCACTTTATTCATTTATTGGTTACACACTCCCTTGTTATAAAATAATACATAATCAAGAGCCTTTTCATTATTTTCCTCAGGCTCAGTATTTTTCCTGAAATATGCTATATAACTATGTCACCAGAAAGCACAGTGCACACACAATGTCCCAATTCAGTGAGTGCAAAATCAAGTCATATATTAATTTTAATTCTCAGAAAACCTTCCAAATCATAGATCATCTGGGCATACACTTGGCAGTTACAGTATTAGCATGAAAATAGAAATGTGAAAACCAGTTAGGGTAGTGTTAATATTTTTAGTGTGTCTATATTTGTAAAATCTCTTCCTTCAATTTATTGAACTTATCCAAATATATTTCTACAATTCTTTTGGAACTCCTTTCCCTATGCAATATTAATTCCTCTTGCAGCATCCCCCAGGCCTCCTTCATAAGCCTGAATTCTATCTCTTAGAATGTGCACCCCAATTTCCTTATGTAAATGATGCTAGAGAGTCAAATCAATATATTCCAATCTTTCCAGGAAGTTCATTCACTAATCCAATGACTGCTTCATAAGGTCCAAACTTGTCTACCCATTCTTTTATCATTTTTTATTATACAATGTCTTCCAATTTTTCCTAATAATATTTCTGAATCAAAATTTCTGTTATTAGAGATCTCCCATCATGGAGGCTCTCATCATTGTCCAATAATCCAGTATACATAGCTATTTCTTCTTCTATTTTGTACCTTGTATTTTCTATAGACACACCTGACCTTAGTGATCCAGTCCCAGTGTTCCTTTTCCTTGGGGTCTTCAATTCTCATAACTACTAAAACTTCAGATTTCTCAAAAACACTGCCTGCTTCAAATATTTCCTGGTACAAATTAAATATCATGACTTGGCTAAAATTTACCAAAGAGTAATTAAGGCAGTCAGTTTCCACATTCAGTACCTCTTGTACTGTGACACCTAGGTTGACTCCATGAATGGCCAGGACCAGAAAAGTTTGTTCCTATTATATATCAGATCAATTTCCTTCTCTAGTAATAACCCCAGTTCATTTCTCAGAAAATTTTACCAGGTTATATATGAAGAAAAATATTGTATAGAAAAAAGAAAAAACAGAGAAGAATACCAGAAAAAAAACAATTCCATCTATATACAAGAAAGCCAGAGATGCTTTATTCAGGTTGACAATGCTCATGCAGCTAAAACTGCGTTATCCAGCCCTGTTCCCAACCATGTCACACCTGACACTCGCTAACTACAAAAGTTTTAAATTTAAAAATGTCCATTAACAATGATTTGAAAGACAAATACTCTAAGATACCAAGTGTTTCATCATGTATTTGATATCTGGAATATTCACACAAAGGACATACTCTCTTTTTTCATATGCATGTGCTTTTAATATGCTACTTAGAGGCTGGGGTCATAGGTTACTCACATAGTGCATTTTAATTTTGAATAAGGACCTAATTTTTTAACATGTCAAATGAACTCAGAGATCTGCCTGCCTTTGCATGTACAAACAATAAGTTTAGGTTGGTGGGACCCCATCCTAAGATTGCCATTCCCACAAAGCAGGGACCTAACTTGCTCTATTCAAGGCTGCACTTCAACTCTGGAATCTTTGTCAGAGATCCACTTGCCTTTGTATCTTTCTGACAATCTGTTTTGATACTTCTGCTGTCTCTGTTCTTTTAGGTCACTTAAGGCCCTTTATATAATTCATACAGCATCATATTTCGCATAGTTGAGAAATTATACGTTCTTCAGCTCATGTATTCAGAGTCCTTTCCTACAGCCTTAAGTGCTGTCCTGAAGATCATAGATAGCAATTACCATTTTGCTAAAGAACACACTCTCACATCCCAGACTCATGCTGTTTATAATTATCCTGGAGTCATTAACCTTATCAGGGAAAGCATTACCCAAAGGAGGAACATGACAATATATACGTCATTATAAATACAAGCCTTATTCCTCTTAACTGTCAATATTTGTGGAGGCCCACACCCTGCTTGCTCTGCGTCAGGAGTGAGAACTGTGTCACACTGCCTCTTCAGCATGGCAGGACTTGGAATGTATGTATGTATATGTGCTAAAGTTTCTTTTACTCATTGAGAAAAATTCTGAATACAACTAATTCAATTCTTTAAGATACCTAGCAAAATATTAATTAGGTGATAAGTGTTTTGTTTTGTTTTGTTTATTCTAACAGTTTGAGATTTTTTTTCTGCTGTGATAAACATATTAGAAGAAGTCATCTTGATCAAGAGATGAGCTATCACAACTTGAGGTTACACCCCATCATGTCCACCAGAAAAGGCATGGTAGCAGTAATCGTAGCATTAGCAATCTGTTCACATTATACCCTCAGTCATAAAGTAGAAACAGATGAAGACTACTACTTACCTACTCTTTATTCAGTTTGGGGCTCCACTTTATGGATTGGTTCCACCCATAGTTAGGGTATGTTGTTCTATACCAATTAGCCCATTTTAGAGTCTCCCTCATAGACAGGTTCAGGGCTTGTCTCCTAGGTGATTCTAGGGATTTGGAAGTTGATAGTGTAAATCACCATAGTCACCATGAAATCTTTCATTAAAATGGAAAAAAAAGTCTACCTGGTTTACTCAAAACATTTTCAAATAAGTGAGGTGTATATTTTGATTTTTGTATTATTGTGTATGAATGTCTTACCTACATGTAGGTCTGTACACCATATGCATAACTGGTAGGTAAGGTGGCCAGAAAATGTCGTTGAATTCCACAGAAATGGAGTTTATATATGGTTGAGAATGATTACATATGAGTGCTAGAATAAACCTTGGGACCTCTGGAAGAGCAACCAGTACTACTAACTACAGATCACTTAATGTAGATGATTTTAACACAGAGAGTAGTTCCTATTTTCTTTTTATCACTTACAGAACACATATGTAAAATTAGTTAAAAATAACCACACTTTAACCCACCAACATCTCAATGCCATGCTTTCATTACTCTTGCCAAGATTCTGCATCGAATTTGAAAATTTACCAAATACACAAAGAACTTCTTTCTTTCCCACATGGCAGTAGGCAGAATAAAGAGAGATTGGTACATGGACAATGAATATAAAAATATGACTAGATATCTCTGCTTCTTCCCAGGACTCCCTGGTGATCTTTCTGAAAGCATTTAGCAATTACCCTCAGGCAATTCTAATCAGCAAAACAAACACATTTAAAAAATATGGCAGAAAATATTTAAATTTTTACCAGCTGTCTTTATATATAGTGGTTTATATTAATTTTTAATTTGTCACACCCTCAAATAATGGAACACACAAGGTTCTGGACAAATCTTGCATAGATTTTCTAGATTTGGCTAGACTAGGTTGAGTAGGGAAACACAGCCTGTATTTCAGTAGCACCATTTCATGGCCTGTTGTTTCATATTAATGAATTCTCAAACTGTCTCCTACATACTTAATAACATGATTGTAGTAGAAAAGAGAAAGATCCACAGCAGCATTTATAACTAGAGATTATACTACTTATACCTGGTAACTGTACAAATATCTAGATTTCAAAATATAAAAATTATACCACTTTTAAATAATCCATTGACAAATGTTGAAGTTAAAAAATACCAAGGAGATGGAGGCTGGTGACCTAATGTCAATAAGATATCTCCGTAGGGGAGGAGACTCAGATTTCAGTCTTCCTGAAAGAAGAAGTATTATTTAACTGTTTCTATATACACAATCAACATTCAGGACCAGGAAGCTTAAGCTGATACTTTCTGCATACCCTGTAAAAATCTCTACTATAATCAGGTGGAAATTTGGACATTTCACTGAGCCTGACCCAGGAAGGACATTGATATCCTCAATATGACCACACTCATGTCAATAATACATATTCACTCTGTAATTCAGTCACTCTCTATAATACAAAGAACCCATGTTTGCCAAATTACAAAAGCAAGTAATAGAGAAACTATATTCTTTCAAGATAATATCATAGGAAATATTGGCTATAGAAATGCTGGTTGATCTTAGTTCCCAACTGTATTAGATAAATAAATCATTTGCATATGGGTAGGTCTGTGAGACTATTTCCTGAAAGCACTATATGATAAGAACCTTCTCCAGACTGAGAAAACATGTTCCAGAAGCATCCCAGATATAAAGATGCTACATTGTATATTCTAAATATCTAGTCTATTGTATGTAATTAGAATTCAACAAAGTTGTTAATTATTTTTAATTTTATTTTTTCATATCTTGTGTGCACATGCACACAGCTGCATACTCACATGCCCACGCACAGACCTATTCTCACATGTCCAATTGCACCTTGAAGATGAAAAAACAACTTGATTCTCTCCTTTTACCAGGAGAATGCCAGGAATCAAATTCAGTTCATCAGGTTTGGTAGCAGATATCTTTATCTACTGAGACAACTTAATGACCCACAAATTTGTTAATTCACAAAAAATAGTCATTAATTTAATGTCTACTTTGGTTATTTTAATATATATGGGACAGTAAATGCCACAGTATTTCTAATTTTATCTCGGGGTAAATGCAAAATGATTACCCATAAATCTTCAGAAAAATCTTCTCTTCATTTAGATCCTTAATAAAATATACACCATTTTTTAGTTTATTAAGGTAAAGGCCCACATTCAAAACATACATAGTTTAGTGATCCTTACTCTTAGAAATACTGTCTTCACTGTTGTGCTTAATTATGTAATATTAAAGGTATGAGACAACTCTATGGATCATCTTTCCTCTTATCATTTGATAGGCCAAAGGTAAGAATGAACATTTATGAATATATAGAAGATTCTGTGGTATTGAGTATTTTTTAAAAAATTAAAATTACTGCCAAATGCAAACTAATAGAGGTAACATATAGTTAATTTTTGCGAGACCACTTCAAGAAAACAAGAGTCTTTTTTTTCCAATTGTATTTTTATTAGATATTTTCTTTATTTGCATTTCAAATGCTATCCTGAATGTTTCCCCATACCCTCCCACTGCCCCTGCTCCCCTACCCACCCACTTCCACTTCTTGGCACTGGCATTCCCCTGTGCTGAGTCATATCAAATTTGCAAGACCAAGGGGCCTCTCTTCCCAGTGATGGCCAATTAGGCCATCTTCTGCTACATATGCAGCTAGAGACACAAGCTCAGAGGTTACTTACTGGTTATTTCATATTGTTGTTCCACCTACAGGGTTACATCCCCCTTCAGCTCCTTGGATACTTTCTCTAGCTCCTCAATTGTAGGCCGTGTATTCCACCAATAGCTGACTGTGAGCATCCACTTCTGTGTTTGCCAGGCACTGGCATAGCCTCACAAGAGGCCACTATATCAGGGTCCCTTCAGCAGAATCTTGCTGGCATGTGCATTAGTATCTGGGTTTGTTGGCTAATGATGGGATGGATTCCCAGATGGGGTAGTCTCTGGATAGTACATTCTTTCATCTTAGCTCTAAATTTTGTCTCTGTACCTATATCCTTTCATGGGTATTTTGTTCCTTATTCTAAGGAGGAATGAAGTATCCCTGCTTGTGGACGTTGTACATCGTGGTGCGCACTAGGCTCCGCACCACGATGTACAACGTCCACAAGCAGCACCAGCAATGGAGGAGTGTTCCTCTTTCTCCACAACCTTGCCAGCACCTACTGTCACCTGAATTTTTAGTCTTAGCCATTCTGACTTGAGTGAGATGAAATCTCAGGGTTGTTTTGATTTGCATTTCCCTGATGACTAAGGATGTTGAACATTTATTTCAGGAGTTTCTCAGCCATTCGGTATTCCTCAGTTGAGAATTCTTTTTTGAGCTCTGTACCCCAATTTTTATGGGGTATTTGAATTTCTGCATTCCAGCTTCCTGAGCTCTTTGTATATATTAGATATTAGTCCTCTATCAGATTTAGGATTGAGAAAGGGAAATTTGCAAATTCATCTGGAATAATAAAAAACCTAGGATAGCAAAAACCATTCTCAACAATAAAATAACCTCTGGTGGAATCACCATGCCTGACCTTAAGCTGTACTACACAGCAATTGTGTTAAAAAACTTCATCGTAATGGTACAGTGACAGACAAGTAGATCAATGGAATAGAATTGAAGATCCAGAAATGAATCCACATACCTATGGTCACTTGATTTTTGACAAGGGTGCTAAATCCATCCAGTGGAAAAAAGACAGCATTTTCAACAAATGGTGCTGGCACAACTGGCAGTTATTATGTAGAAGAATGAGAATTGATCCATTCTTATCTTCTTGTACAAATCTCAAGTCTAAGTGGATGAAAGACCCCCACATAAAACCAGAGACACTGAAATTGATAGAGGAGAAAGTGGGGAAAAGCCTTGAAGATATGGGAACAGGGAAAATTTTTCTAAACAGAGCAGCAATATCTTGTGCTGTAAAATCAAGAATTGACAAATGGGACCTCATAAAATTGCAAAGCTTCTGTAAGGCAAAAGACACTGTCAAGAGACAAAAATGTCACCAACAGATTGGGAAAACAAGAGTCTTAAGACCTCAAATTCTTAAAACATGGAATTGTTCTTGGAGTGTGTTTATGTGCTCCCCCCAGATGTACTGGATAGGAATGTTGTTTACTTCAGTTTAATCATCATGGCTTGTTCCTTTTATTCAATTAAATGTTTAAATAATCCTTTATATGCTTCCATTGGGGGGAGCATGTTTTTACCATATGTGTGCATTTGTGACTGTATACAGCTTGAACTCAAGTGTCCCTTCCTTATTTATTTATTCACTTTCCATTGCTGTTTCCTTTCTATGTCCCCCATTTCAGAATCCCTCCCCTATTCCCCTTCTCCTCTGAGAGAATGGAAAACCCCCTGCCGCAGTTATCTGCCCACTCTGGTACATCTCGACATGACTAGGTACTTCTTCTCCCACTGAGTCCAGAGAAGAGAGCCAAGTTAGGGGATAGGATTCCACACAAAGGCTACAGCTTTAGTGATAGGCTCACTCGAGTTGTTTGGGACCAACAAGAAGACCAAGCTGCACTTCTGCTACATGTATGCATTAGGGGCCTAGGTCCAATGAGCGTATGTTCTTTAGTTGGTGATTCAGTCTACGGGAGCTATCAAGCATCCAGGTTAGTTGATACTGCTGGTCTTCCTGTGGAGTTCCTATCCTTTTGGGGGGCCCCAATCCTTGCACCAACTGTTCCATGGGACTCACCAATTTCATTCCAGTGTTTGGTTGTGGGTCTCTGCAATTGTCTGAGTTAACTGCTGGGTTTAGCCTCTCAGAGGACAGCCATGCTAGTCTGAGAGCACAGCAGAGTAAAATTAGTAGTGTTAAAATGTGGTATGTGCTCACTCTCTATTTTCGTTGGTTTTTGCTTGGTTATTCCCTCAGTCTCGGCTCAATCCCTTGTCCCTGCATTTCTTGTATGCAGAATAAATTTTGGGTAGAAACTTCTGTTGTTTCTCTGGGGTGGGTGCCTAGATGGCTATAGGAGGTGGCCTCTTTAGAGTTCATTTCTTCATTGCTGTGAGTCTCAGCTAAGGTCACCTCCATTGATTCTTGGGAGCCTTCCTTATCTCAGGTCTCAGGGAAGTCCTTGGGATGCTCCTCCTGCCTTATCATTCCTCACTAGATGCATATATCCATTCATTCCCATGGCCATCGGGTCATCACACATGTTTCTTCCCAAATGTGATTGTGAAGCCCCTCTCTCACCTAGTTCCCTCTTTCCATCTTTGTCCTATGACTATTTTATTCCCCCTTCTGTGTGTGAATTAAGCATCCATAATTGGACCTTCCTTCTTGCTTAGCTTCTTTGGGTCTAAAGTTGATATGCTATGTTTATGGCTAACATCCATTCATCAGTAAGTACATACCATACATGTCTTTTTGGGTCTGGATTAACTCATTCAGGATGATACTCTCAAGTTCAACCCATTTGACTGCAAAATTCATGATGTCTCAGTTTTTAGTAGCTGGATAGTATTACAATTTATAGATGTACCACACTTTCTCTATTCGTTCTTCAATTGAGAGACATCTAGTGTCTTTCCAGTTTCTGGCTATTGCCAATAAAGCTGCTATGAATGTATGGAACAAGTGTCCCTGTGTTATAGTTGGGCATCTTTTTGGTATGTGACTAAGAGTGGTATATCTGGGTCTTGAAACAGAACTATTCCTAGTTTTCTGAGAAACTGCCAAATTGATTTGCAATTTGGTAGTTGTACAAGTTTGCACTCTCACCAGCAATGGTGGAGTGTTTCCCATGTTCAACATCCTCACCAGCATGTGATATCAAGTGAGGTTTTTAACTTAGCCTTTCTGAAGTGTGTAAGATGGAATCTCAGGGTACTTTTGATTAGCATTTGACTGATGACTAAGGACTTTGAACAGTCCTTTATAAGTATTTCTTGATATTAGAGATCCATCTGTTGAGAATTCTATTTAGCTCTGTACTACATTTTTAATTGCGTTATTTGGAGTGTTGGTGTCTATCTTCTTGAATTCTTTGTATACTTTGGCTATTAGCTCTTTGTGAGATGTAGGGTTGGTGAAGATCCTTTTTCAATGTGCAGGCTGCTGTTTTGTCCTAATCCTCAGAATCTAAATTGTGTAAAGCTCCAAATAATGTTGGCTATTGCCTGTGTCTTAAGCTGACTTACTTATTGTCTTTATTTTCCCAGTCCCTGCACCCCTATGGTGGGGACAGCTAGTGGAATACCTCAAGGTTGGAGAGTGTGTAAACCTTTCATTGTGTATAGTGATTGCCTCAAATGTATGAGGACCTGACTTCAGATCTCCAGTTCAGGTCCTACACCACATTTGTAGTCCTAGCAGTGGTGAGGCAGAGACAGTAAAATAAATTCTTGATGCTTATTGGTCAGCTATTCTAGCTTAATTGGAATGTTCCAGATTCAATATCAAATTCTGTCTTGAAAACTGATATATAGTTATAAAAATATACTTTGGACCTTCACACTCACATGCACAAATATTCATTTACTCATTTGCATGCATTAACAATACAGATATATATACAGAACACACAGCATGTGTGTTTGTGTATTGTGTATGTGTGTGTGTGTGTGTGTGCGCACACAATTATATTTTCACTGTTCAGTTATTTTATGGGGAAAAAAGCTTTCAAAAACTCATGACATTCTTCTTTCTCAAAAGATTTTTGGAAATGCTGTGTTGCTATGACTGTCATTCAGCATACACATATCCCAGCTTCCATCCACTGATGTGAGACTTGACAGCTCCTGCCAAGGTAGTAATATTGCTTGTAATAGCTCTCAGCTGGGCTTTCAATTTCCTGCGACAGGCAGAAACATCAACAAGGTCAACTCATTTATCTACAGTGGCAGTGGCACTAGCCTATTATAAAAGTTCATGAGGATACAAGCTTTAAAAAAAAATCTAGATTTATAAATAGAATTAAAATATAGTATAGCAAGAAAAAATAATTCCAAACAAGTTTTTGCAATAATTTAAAAGTATTTTAAAAGTTATAAAGCTGTAATAGCTTTTAATAGGTACATAAGTAAGTATATATAATAATTTTGCTTCCAGAGACTAAAAATATGTGTGATGACATAAAATTTAATTTATCTGTAAAGTGGTTTAATATCTACATTATTGAGATACATTTTGAATAAAATCAAAATATTTCATGACTCAGCAAACAAAAATCATCCTGGATATTTATTCAGACTGAATTTAAGGCACTGTATTTATACTTTGCAAAATCTGTTGTGATTAATAACATCTTCTGCTCTGTGATTTTTCTCTGTCTCTGTCCCTCAGTCTCTCTCTCTCTCTCTCTCTCTCTCTCTCTCTCTCTCTCTCTCTCTCTCTCTGTGTCTCTCATTTTGTGTGTATGTGTGTGTGTGTGTCTATCTGTCTGTCTCTATGTCTGTCTGACACTGAAGACATTTGACAGGCCAAAGATTCTCACAAATTTTTTAAGGTATTTTTTACTTTTAAACAGCTATGGCATAGATAAGCCTACTAGTCATCATGCTAGTAAGTGTACATCCATTCATATGTGATTATAAATAAAAATCTTAGAGAAAAGTTCACATCAAAAAACATGAGGAATTGATTAATGTAACTATGTATTTCTCTTTACAGGTGGTACTAGAATTAGGTTCTTTGTCTTCTCTAATTCAAAAGAAATAGAGTTTACTAGCTGTCCATCAGAGAATTTAGGAACATATGAAGTTAATTTTATGTCATGAAATAAATGGTAGATTTCTGATCCCAATGGTAGCTAGAGGATAATAATAACCCTTATCTTGCCCTCCCTAACATATTGCTATCAATGAATAATTTCCTACTTTAATTGCAGGTAAATAAAGACTCCATTTCCTGATTAGTTTTTGATCTGTTTTATGCACTTTAGTAATTTCTATAAGCAGATATTATATACCTATCCCTTCATCATCTTGTGTCAAATACATCCTGTTCAGAAAACAAAATTTCCCACACCATTGGACTGACTTGGTTTTATAGTTTTCCCTTGTTAGCTTTCAAACTAAGTTCATAAACCTAGCAGCACTACCTTTATTGTGGTTCATTGCTTTGAAGACTGGGTACTATGGATGTCAGTTCAATAACCATAGCATGAAAAGTCACTTTATTCATGACCAATTGAAACAAAATGTCATGTAGAAACATCATTGTATTCGACAATGCCAAGTAAATTGTTCTAAGATTGAAAATGTCTGAGATGTTCATTGGATTTGATTGAGTGATGAAAATGTGCACATGCAGTGTTCTTTCAAAGCAATAATGATGATAATGGACTGTGAAGGTTTTGCACACAATAATATCCATAGTGATTCTGTGG
Source organism: Mus pahari (assembly GCF_900095145.1). Taxonomy (NCBI): domain Eukaryota; kingdom Metazoa; phylum Chordata; class Mammalia; order Rodentia; family Muridae; genus Mus; species Mus pahari. Next base: position 105,952,600 of record NC_034613.1, on the reverse strand, counting down.
ATGAACACAATGCTAGATACTCTAAAAGTGACAGAATAACATGTAGTTTTGATATTTTATTTACTGTCTATTGAAAATGTCAATACAAGAAATATTTTATTAGATATTTTCTTTTTTTCTTTTTTTTTCCCTTGGAGATTCTGAGAACCTCATTTTTATGTTGCTTTTTATAGTGTACTTTTACAAGATCTAAATTTAACAGATTTTGTTTTTTTTTCCTTTTAATTATTTTATTAGATATTTTCTTCACTTACATTTCAAATGCTATCCAAAATATTCCCTATACCCTCACCCCACCCTGCTCCCCTACCCACCCACTCGCACTTCTTGGCCCTGGTGTTTCACTTTATGGGGCATATAGAGTTTGCAAGACCAAAGGGCCTGTCTTCCCAATGATGGCTGAATATACCATCTTCTGCTACATATGCAGCTAGAGACATGAGCTCTGGGGGTACTGGTTAATTCATATTGTCGTTCCACCTACAGGGTTGCAGACCACTTCAGCTCCTTGGATACATTCTCTAGCTCCTTCATTGGGGGCCCTGTGTTCCATCAAATAGCTGACTGTGTGCACACACTTCTGTGTTTGTCAGGCACTGGCATAGCCTCACAAGAGGTCCCTTCAGCAGAATCATTCTAACATGTGTAATACTGTCTGTGTTTGGTGGCTGATGATGTGATGGACCCCAGGTGGGGTAGTCTCTGGATAGTCCATCCTTTCGTCTTAGCTCCAAACTTTGTGTCTGTAACACCTTTCATGGGTATTTTGTTCCCTATTCTAAGGAGGAATGAAGTATCTACCAGTTGGTCTTCCTGCTTTTTGGTTTTCTTGTGTTTTGTAAATTGTATCATGTGGTATTCTAAGTTTCTG